>NW_024868544.1:144477-169831 GCF_013358625.1 Macadamia integrifolia | reverse complement strand
AACTTGGAAGAGGAGGTTTACATAGAGCAGCTTGATGGGTTTCAGCTGAGCGAGGACCCCACTCTTGTGTGCAGATTAAAGAAGGCATTGTATGGTTTGAAACAAGCTCCAAGGGCATGGTACTCCAGATTGGATTCTTACTTGTGCAAGTTGGGTTTCAAGAAAGGCTTAGTGGACAGTAATCTCTACATCAGAATTGAAGAAAGCAGTCAGCTTGTGGTGGTTGTGTAGATGATATCATCTTTGGGGATCACAAAGATGAGTTATGCAAAGATTTTGCAATGAGGATGCAAGATGAGTTTGAGATGTCCATGTTGGGTGAACTATCATTCTTCTTGGGTTTGCAGATCAGTCAAAATAAAGAAGGTATCTTCATATCTCAGTCCAAATATGTGAGGGAGATGTTAAAGAGATTCACCATGGAGGATTGCAAGCCAGTTAGTACACCTATGATGACTGGGTGTAAGTTGAGCAAGGAAGATGACTCTCCATCAGTTGACCACACCTCGTATAGGTCAATGATTGGTAGCCTATTATATCTGACAGCTAGTAGGCCTGACATCTTACAAGTTGTGTGCATGGTAGCTAGATTTCAAGCAGGACCAAAAGAGACACATGTGGCAGCAGTGAAGAGAATTTTCAGATATCTGAAAGGGACTAGTGAGTTTGGGTTATGGTATCCGAAAGTCAAGAGCTTTAGTTTGTCAGCTTTTTCAGATGCAGATTGGGCCGGATGTGTAGATGACAGGAAGAGCACCAGTGGTGGTGCATTCTATTTGGGGAGCAGCTTGGTGGCATGGCATAGTAAGAAGCAAGAGTCAGTCTCTCTTTCAACTGCAGAGGCAGAATACATTGCAGCTACATCTTGTTGTACACAAGTGTTGTGGATGAAGCAGATATTGAAGGATTTGAGTGTGGAGGTTGAGCAGGCAGTGCCACTATATTGTGACAATACTAGTGCTATCAATATCTCCAAGAACCTGGTGATGCATTCTAGAACAAAGCACATTGCTATCCGGTATCATTTCTTAAGAGACAAGGTGATGGAAGGTGAAGTAAGGATGGAGTTTGTTCCCACAGCAGAGCAGGTGGCTGATATCTTCACTAAACCGCTTCCCAAAGATCAGTTTGAGTTCCTCAGACAGAAGCTGGGAGTGGTGGTTCTTCCAAAGCACCAGTAGCATTGGGAGAGGGGGAGCAAGTTGCTTGATGTTGCTACCCCCATATTGGACTCAGGGGGAGTCCATTGGTTCCACCCTTTGTACTTGTTGTCAAAGGGGGAGAGAGTTACTCATCGGAGCTTTAGAGTGTATTAGTGATGAGGTGGTTGCCAACAACTCCAAAGGGGGAGATTGTTGTTTTATGGTTGTCCTTGTTGGCAACTCGGCCACGTGGCGGTGATGACGTGGTTCCAGTTTGGGTGACGTGGATGAAAATGATGACATGGCAGTATCCAGTGTCACCGATGAGATAACAGAGCAGCTTGGTATGCATGGAGTGGTTTAATACATCATTAATAGGTGGTGCGGGTTTCTGGGTCAAAACTGGCAAAATTGGCCTATTTACGATCGAGGGAATTTTCGGCAGTGAAAATGACATTTTTGGAAGATCGGTTCTTCATAAAAAAGATAGACTGTAATTTACCTAGTCCAGTGCATTTGATTTCGTCACATTCCGATACCGTATGAAGAAGTTACGGCATTTGTGGCAGTCGAGGGTAGTTTCGGCATTGAAGATGAATTTTTTAAAGGAAGTGTTCTGCATGTAACAATACGACAAAAATACAATCTTTCCAACGGTTCTGATTTCATCGTATTCCGATTCCGTATGAGAAAGATACATCATTGGAAATGTGTAGGGGCATTTTGGTCTTTTTACATGGATGATTCAGATGATTGAGTCTTCTAAAAATTCGTAGAGCATCCAGTTACGATTCCAACGCACTTCGTTTCATCTCGATCGGATATCGTATGAAAAATTTATAAGCGTTTCCGGAAAGTCGGTTCGAAAATCCAAACCAAAAATCCATCAGTTGCTCTCGGTGTTGGGTGGGTTTTTCGGAATTTAATTTTGAAATTTGAAGGGCTTTTGTGTAATTTAAAGATTTTGAAGGTCTGAGTTGCAAGGGGTCTTTAAGCACTGAAATATATGGAGACAGGGGCTTGATTGTAATAAAGAGGAGTAAAGGGAAGTGAAATGGATGGTCAAGATTCGACCACGTAAGCTTGATGCCCATCCAAAGGCTACTGAGATTTTGTGCTGACACGGACGAGATAGATGCTTATCCGAGGCTTCTCATTGGTGGAGTGTATTATATATAATGGTTTGCTGCTTCACTTGATCATATTTGCTATAGTGTTACGCATGTGCAAAAAGGGCTACAGATAGATGCCATTTAATTTGATCTCATGAGATCTAGATTAAACTAGATCTAAAGATCTTGATCCAACGGCTGTAATCTATTTCAGCCATCATGAGAGATAGCCAACAACTACCGTATTTTGTGCTGACGTACCCAATGGCGCGTCGACAACGTATCTGACGATGTCAGCGCTTGCATCACAGTGACATCATCAGTTGACTCGATTATTCTAATCTTACGGTCAAGATTTATTAGCCGTTTGAATAATTTAATGGCTGAGATTAAAAGTGGATTTGGATTAATCCGATGGCCCAGATTTCACCCCTGTTGCGTGCGCCGCCGGCGTAGCCTACGCCAACCTCCGAAGATTCCATTTTGAGTGTTCTGGTTGGTCCAACTTCAAATGGCCATATCTCCCTCATCTTAACTCCGATTAAGTTGGAGATTCTTCATCTCTCCGAGCTCTACACATCAGAGGGAAGAAATCCGGCAGAGGGGTTGCTGAGGTGGTCGGAAAAACGAGTTGAAGCTCGTGGAAGGCTAAAGGTTTGAATGAAAGACTTCCATCCTCTTGCACTTCATCCATAGCCCCCATTAGAGGCTTAGGAAGTTGCTGGAAACCAAGGTAGCATGTTCTATTAGTTGTTGCCAAGAGAAAAGAAAAGAAAATAGAAGAGAAGAGAAGAAGAGGGAAATAGAGAAGAAGTTTTTTCCTCTCTTTGTGTGTGTGTGAATGTGAATGTGAATGCCATTGTTACTCCATGAAAGTAAAGACAAGGAGAAAAGAAAGAAGAAGAAGAAGAACCTAGAATTTGGTTCTTGTGAGTTGCTTCAAGAAACCCAAGTGCCAACCGGGGTTGAAGCACTGGCGGCACCGAGACAACGTGATTGTGGTCCGCATCAAGTGGAGATCGACATTATTGCATCTCCGACGGTTACTCCTTGCCAAGGTAACCTCACTTTTGCCAAATTTCCATTATTATAAATCATTGTAGGCAAGATGTTTGATAAAATGCCTAAGTGATAGTTGTAGTCTATTTGGGGGAAATTTGCATGTATGAGTGCTTCACTATAGGGCATTGTTATAAGCCCGACTTTATTTTATTGGTGTTCAGTGGGTGCTGGACACAGGGGCTATGTGTTCCTTGGTAGGTACAACTACCTAAACCTATTTGTCGTGGGTGCGGCCTCTCAGATCATTCTGAGAAAACTATGGTGAAGACCTAGCCATTGTATGTCATTGGTGGAAACTGGGAATGTGTTCCCTTGGCTGTGGGTGCAGTCATAATTAGTATTGAGTAAATGCTGAGCCCGACAGTGGGCATTACTCCGTGCATGTAGGCAACTGGCCGAAGCACGTATTTCTTGTGTTGTGGATGTGTATGTTCGTATTTGTATTGTGGATTGGAGTGCTTGGCTGCAGAATGGGTGTGTACATCTGGTAGACCTGACCACTTGGTGGTGCAGTGTGGATGTGCATACGACTGTGTATGTATGTGACAGTGATTACCGTGTGAGGTTTATGGGACAGCTCTAGGCAGCAATACAGGTTATGTGAGTAAGTTTCATGCAACAATAAGAATGGTCAGTAGTATACATAGCAGCTCTGGGCAGCATCAATAGATTGTGCTATTGAAGTGCAGATAGTGATTGCCACATCAGGGGTACAGTTGGAAAGTGAAAAAATATTTGGCACACTGATTCACCCCCCCTCTCAGTGTCAATCGGGACCCAACAATAACAAACCGATTGTGAACCATTTTACAAGCCGTATGAAATAAATCGAAATTGAAACCGTTTAAAACCGTGAAACCGACATTGTTTAGAAACCGTAGAAACCAAAACCGTTTACTAAACGGTCACGATTTCAAAAAGTGGAACTGTTTAGTAAATGATACGGTTATGATTTTAGTTAAAATAATGAAAATTGAACGACTACACAAGCAAACTATAACCACACCTCCCCCCCCTACCCTTCTCTCTCCAAAAAACAAAAAAATATACAAACCTAAAAGTCAACGTGAACTAGGAAGAAACCGGTAATGTTGATGGCGCTAAAAAAAACTAAGAGGAAGAATATACAATGAAATCGGAAATCACCATAAACACCCCCTCCATGAGGTGTAGGTGTGCCTCCAGGAATAATGCGCTCATGTGTCTTATGTTTCGTGGTCATTCCAGTATGTTAGTATTTGGCTACTACGTCCTAAGTCCACATTCTCTGCAACAAGTGATGGGGTGCAATGAACATTGAACAAGTAAAAGCATTTGGGCATGGGTCCCAAGGGCTCCCAGCCACTCAATGCGACTGCATATAATTTTCTCAACTACATCCCATCCTGAAAAGTTTGTTCGTATTGATGAATTGACCCAAGAAATTATATAGAGGTCCACAATTATTGTAACGACCATACAAGCAAACTACAACCCCCTCATTTCCCAAAAAAAGCAAACAAACGTAAAAGTCAACGTGAACCGGTAAGAAACCAGTAACGCCGATGGCGATAAGAAGCCTAAGATGAGGAAGAAGATACAATGAAATCGGAAATCACCGTAAGCAGGACCTGAGCCTCGTTGGGATCAAAGGCCTCCCGTCCATGGGACCCACCCTCCCGGAATCGAGCCACCACATCAACCCCCTTCCCCTCCAACATCTTCACCAAAATTCTCTGCCTATCGATCAACGGATCCCCTTCCCAACCCGTCACCAAACACCTCCCGAACAACCCAACACCTCTCCCTTCCTCTGTATTCTCATCCACCATCATCGGATTGCAGTACCAATGGTCACGATTGGACCCATGTGGCAACGACAACTCCCAACACAGATCGGTTCCCGACAACGGCAACACCTGATCGTTGACCAATCTCAGCTCCGATCCCGTCCTCTCCAACCCACCAAAGAACGGCTCGTGCAAGATAACCCCGACGATCTTCAAGGGCTCTGTCTTTGTGGCACGTAAGCCGGCGTGGTAAGCAATATTACCACCTGCGCTGTCACCCATGAGGAAGCACCGTGACAGATCATGATCCGCCACCGCTGCTTGTAATTGACTCTCATTTTTCAACCAATGGATGGCTTCGACGGCGTCTTCGTAGGCGGCGGGGAGACGGTGTTCGGGAGCGAGGCGGTATTCGACGGAGACGACAACGGCGGGTAACTGGGCAGACATCTTGGAGCAGAAGTTGTGGGCGATGGAACAGGATGCGCTGACGAAGATGAAGCCGCCGCCGTGATAGTAGATTATTATGGGGAGTTTGGGAGTGGAGGGTGGAAGTTGCTTGGGTCGGTAGATGCGAAGCCAGGTGTTCTTGGTGGAGCTGAGTGGTACGTCTTTGGTGAACACGGCTGAATCAGGGGGTTCTTCGTCGGCGGTGGGGAAGTGTCGGTGGCGAGTGAGGGTGCCGTCCGGGTTGACCTCAATCTGCAAAAATTCATAAGGGTCGACATTACACTCTGCCATGTCCTCGCTCTCTCTCTCTCTTGTGGGAAGCTTTGAGGCTATCCTCTCCGCAACTGGTATTTAAGGTTAAAAGGGTTCAAGTGTAGAACAAAATTTCGCTGTTACCCTGGTTGCCCGTAAGTGGCAGTACATCATAGATGCACGTTTATTTAAATTTTTATGATATTTTAACTAAAATTTAACAGGACTTAGAATTTTGAATCCACCATCAATCAAGGACAGACTTTCAATTATATCTTTTTGTTTTGAGGAAAATGAATAAATAAATAAATAAAGCTGGGAACAAGTTCTTTCTCCAGTAGGCGGCTTCTTCTTCTTTTGATTTATTTTTATTCGTTTTATTTTTTTCTCTCATAATCTTTCATCAATCAATTTCTTGAAAAAGTTATCCAATTTCTTTGCATCCTTGGACACTCTTCTTTAGACCTTGTGGATTAAGTTTTTTTAAGAATGGAATCAAGTCAGCCATATTAGGTATAGCAACTGCCTCAAAAACATCTCTTACCACCTCTTTCAGCACGAGATTGTCGAATAGGCTTTTCAAGCATACAAGGTTACTAGTAAGGTTTGTGGAGATAACAAACGTCGATTTGGCAATATTCACCGGTGTCTTCTCATATGGTTTGCTTTATCTTTTGACATCAAAAGGAAGCAAAATTATATATATGCTTGTCACATGAGTTACTTCACCGAAATCTAAATAATAGTACATGAAACATATAGGGCTGCTACTATTAACTGAGTCAAAGAAGAAGCCTACAGGATAATAACTTGTTCCTAAAGTTTGCTTTATTATTTTATTTTTTTTTCTCAAAGTAAAAAGGTAAAATAGGAAGTCTTTCCTTGATTGACGATGGACTCAAAATTTTAATGTCCTGTTAAATTTTGGTGAAAATATATTAAAATTTCATATAAACATGGATCTATGAGGTGCTGCCATGTACGGGTTATAACGAAATTTTGTTCCAAGAGTTGAAGCTTCAGGGGAACAAAATTTCACTGCAACCTGGGTTGCAAAATTATAGATATACTTGTCACATGAGTTACTTCACTGAAATCTAAATAATAGTACATAAAACAAATAGGGCTGCTACTATTACCTGAGTCAAAGCTGCCTACCGAAAAAGAACTTGTTCCCAAAGTTTGCTTAATTTATTTTTTTTCAAAGTAAAAGGATAAAATAGAAAGTCTTTCCTTGATTGATGGTGGACTCAAAATTCTTATGTCATGTTAAATTTTGGTTAAAATATGTTAAAATTTCATATAAATGTGAATCTATGAGGCGCTGCCAGGGTTGCAGCTAAGAAGCCGAAACCTGGGTTGCAGCGAAATTCCGTTCGCTTCAGGGAGGTCGAAAAGCCTATTTCTTTGCTTTGAGGTTGCCCAAATGCAAAGAATATTATTACTTTAGTCGAGTTTACAAAATACATTAATGGAGAGGGTAGCTATGAGTCCATTGGCAAGCACGCCACAACTAATAACCATTGCTTAGTAGTCATTAAGCATAATGAGTCTCTTTTTTTTTAGTAGAATAATGAGTGTGTCTCTCGTGTCTACAAAATACAAAAGCTGGCGTAGGAAAACGTCTAAACACAGTTCCTTTGTATGTACCGTGACATCGGTATGGGATTGACTAGGTATGGGATCGGTGGCAATTCGTACCGGTATTGATCAATACTGTATCAGTCTTAAAGTATAAACTTGGGGTAAATTTGTCTAAAAATACTCAGTGTTTAAGGAAAATTAAGGGCAAAATTGTCTGATGCAGACATTTTAATGTCAATCCATGTTGATATCTGATCCCTAGGACAAGTCCCCGTATGGTAAGCGATGCTTTTGTA
The DNA here is from genome assembly GCF_013358625.1 of Macadamia integrifolia. NCBI lineage: Eukaryota > Viridiplantae > Streptophyta > Magnoliopsida > Proteales > Proteaceae > Macadamia > Macadamia integrifolia. Next base: position 162,164 of record NW_024868544.1, on the reverse strand, counting down.
GGATTAATGGACAATAATGGGCATGTCAAAACTCAAACCCACAATCAGTCGACTCGAGCGGTGATGGATTGAGGGTATTTTCACCAATAGGCTACCAACCCCATTGATATATGAAGTATATGACTACATCAAGAAGAACTTAGGTGAGTGTATTGATTTTAATAAACACCTTGTCGTACTCTTTATGGTCTGTCTGGCTTATAGGGCTATGAATAATTTATTTAACATTAATATTCGAACATTGATGTACTTAAGTTTTCTGGTTTAATTTGATTTTTCTTTTTCATCCAAAAAAATCATCTTGTGATCCAGATTGAGATAAATAGGTTAAATTGTGCGATTCCTTTTCAAACCAGTGCATTATTGCATTAGCTTAGGAATTGTAAAGAATATTTCAAAAAATTAGAAAATATAAATTTTAATTTTCAATAAAAATTGAAAAAAAATAAAAGAAAATACGTAAAAATTGTAGTAATAAACTAATAATGAGGGAAGATGTTAGATATGCCACTGGCTTTAATAAAACTAGTGTCCAATCAATGGGAGGCGCGTAGGGAAATTTTCCAAAGAGAAGAGGAGAGAGGTATCGTTTCAATAAGAATTATAATAAGAGCATGCAATTATGGGGTGATAAGCTAATAATTGCAATTTTTTCAATGATTAGATTTTATTTATTTATTTGACATAATTTTCTATATTTATACCATTCAAAAAGAGCCAAAATATGCAATTTTTTCACACAATTAAGGATAAAATATGGGACAAAGTATTCTATTCGAAAGAGGTCCCTATGCCACAAACAAAGGTGCCACTCTCATAACACTTGCCCAAATTTAACATTCAATTATGATTTTATTATTTAATTTAAATTCTTTAAAACGTTGAGAGAAAATGATTTCAACGACCATGCGATTCAAGCTGAAATAATTATAAAATTTGGGAGATCTGAATTGTTGACCGGCTCAGGTAATTCAGATCATGATAGGAACTTTGGTAGAACTCAACTCTATAAACTAGCTTAATTATAAAGCAAGAGAACCTAGATCATATCAACCCCACTCCGAATCTTTTTTGTAATGGATGCAAAATCATCCTCCCTATGACATATATTATTATAAAAAATATATTGATGTATTTCATTTGATTTGTTGTATCAATTATTCATGAAATAAGGTAGGATTGAAGTATAAATCTTTCATTTGTTGAAGAGCAATAATACATAGTACATGAGATACAAATGTGGCGACTTGGTAGCCAACTAGTAGAAAGAAGCTCTCGACATTGGTAAAGTTATGTAGTTCTCATCTTCAGATCTCGCACATGCAGGAGCCTCGTGCACCAGATACACCCTTTATACATAGCACATGAGATGATTTGAACATACAACACTGGTGAATGGTGATGGCCTTGATGGCTATTGTCAACCATTCAAGCCGAGGAAAACAAATACAAGGGAAATCTATAACTTAAAACATGACATTCCATCACAACAGCTACCCCATCAGAGAAAATTAAGAAATCACAGATGATGATGTGATATACCAATTGCAATACAATCAGATAGTGATGAGCTCAAGTAGAAGGAAGCCAAGAGGGCAGTATAGGACGCGAAGAAGAAATTGATCAACTCAAGTTGAAAGACAATCATCGGAAACCTCTCCGGCCATGGCCGTCGTGAGAGACTTACTTGGAGGGGTATGGCACGGGGGACGAGTGGGATTGGGAGTGAGAGCGAGAGTGGGAGTGGCAGTGGGTGAGAGGCCTATTTGGCTTGGGCTTGGATGAAGTAGAATTAATGAAATCCTTCAAGTAATTGAGGGTAGCCACAGCCCTTCGGGAATCGATGAGGTCGATACCATGGAAGCCTATATCATCGAAGTGAGCCACGACCTGAACCCCATTCTTCACCAGCAACTCCACCAGGGCTCTCTGTCGATCAATGGTGATATCCCCTCCATACCCTCTCACCAGAACCTTCCCCATATTCCGAAGCTTCTGAATGATGCCGGGGCTACCCCATGGGTTGCAGTACTCATGGTCCCTGTTAGCTCCGACGGGTAAGGCCAGTTCCCATATCAGGTCATTCACCGTCAACGGCAGCATCTGATCGTCGGCGTATTTGTAATCGGATTGGGTCCTTTCCATCCCACCGAACAGAGGCTGAGTCATCATGACTCCGAGGATTTTCAGTGGACCAAGATCCAGATCCAACGCCCTCAATCTCGCGTGGAATGCCACGTTGGCTCCACTGTTCCAGCCACAGAGCAGAATCCGGGAGAAGTCAGCGAGCTCCCTAAGCCAAGGCTCGCCGTTCTCTGTGTCCAACGCCTGTTCCTTCAACCACATCAACGCATCATCTGCGTCTTCGTAAGCCGCCGGGAGACGATGTTCCGGTGCAAGACGGTAGCTCACGGAGACAAAAATGCATGGGACTAATCGAGCGGCGCGCTCGCAGAGATTGTTGCAGAAGACGGTGCCGGCGGTGAAAGTTGTGAAACCACCGCCGTGGAAGTATATGACGAGAGGGAGGCGCTCGCCGGGCTCGAGGTCGGACGGTTTGGGGCGGAGGATACGAGCCCAGGTTTTCTTTTCTTTGTTGAAGGTCACGTCTTTGCTCAAAATGCCTCTTGTGTCCCCCAACGGATCGTCAACCGATGCTGCAAGGGTGGGGAGCTCCGACAACCGCGTGATAGTGTTGTCAGGGTTGAGTTGGAATTTCATGTGTTCGTAAGGATTGATGTGGGCCCCAGCATGAGGCTGCTCGTCTTGTTGTAACGGCTCCACTCCGCCGAGAGACTCCAGACTATCTGATTCTGTGTTTGCGTGGGTGCGATTTTCCTGCGCCGTCGCCATTTCTTTGTGTGTGTGTGAGAGAGAGAGAGAGATGATCACTCTCAAATCTCAAGTCTCTCTACTAGGTCTCCTTCTGGGGCGAATGGAGGAGGAATCTCTGATCTGTAATACGGTAATAATGACTTCTAGTTTATCCGTATATTTGTACGTATATAATTAGTAGCCAAGAATTTACGGCGTCAGCGACGGAGGCGGGCTACGGCAACAGTAATATCAGGATGAGCGTCTTATGCGTTCTCGCCTAGCTCGCACTGTCACTCACTTTCTCATCCAAAGAAAAAAGAGAAGATGCTTCTTCATTGGATGAGAATAAAAGAGACTGCCTAACCGTCCCTCTCACAGAATTGACCATTCCGTTAAAAAACCGCTACTCCCAAAAAATGCGTATGTACTGTAGACCCACCTGAGGATGATCATTTTACCAATTTTAGCCTTTTAGTCTCATACCAGTCGGGCCGGGTTGGTTTTGGTTGGATCTAACCGGCCCTCCATTTTTACCGACGGGTTTGGTTAATTGAGTCTCATAAGCCAAACATGGGTATATTTCTATATTTGAGAGGTTACGTTTATTGAAGCTTTCTTATATGGCCCTGAAATAGTAGATGGAGCTGGTGGAAAGGGGAGGGGGAAGAGCATAAAAGTTTGTGGATATATACTTAGATTCAACCTAAGATCCTCCATTCCCATTTTCAGACTGAAAGTCTGACAGAGTCGGCCAAATGCTGAAATAAAGTTCTGAAAAATTGATAAAAATATGTATATAAAAAAAAAAATGAATAGAAATAGACTTATAAAAATACAAAAGAGATTATCAGTATAAAAGAATTTAGGAATGAATTTGTCTATGATAATTGACATGTGGATAATCTAAATCATCTTTTGAATAATTATCACATCATCCTTCCATATTACAAAACTAAGTGTGAGTTCATAGGTTCTATGGTGATGTAGATTGTCCTATAATCCTTTCGCCAAATATCTAAAAAAGAAATGATATTCAATTAGTACCATTTATGTTATATTTTATCTTTTTGACCCAATATTTATACTATATAAATATATTTGCTTATGTTAGACCCTAAAATATTTACATGTACGTACATTTTATCATTTTATTATTTTCTTAGTGATGTATTTTTGGGAAGGGATCTCTAAGCAAGCATCTTAGAGGAACACACTAATGAGAAGAGACAAATGGCATCATAGATTGAAAGGCAACAAGGTCATTTCAAATGATGAGGAGAGAAATAGACACAAAGGTGCCTAGACATTCAAAGTTGACCAACTATGACAATTCATCAATCCTTTGATCTCTTGACATTCGTATTTTAAGCAGAAATTGCATGCCAATACCCTTATAAGAGCAATCAGTTATTTTTTTTTTTCAAGAGCAATAAGTTGAAGCTGATAGTTTTTTCAACAAGAGTAAACTTTGGCACATTTTGATAAAGTTTATGTTGTTTCTGTATCTAGAAACAACAGAAATGATTTTTCATGTCTTTAGAAATAAAAATAGATTTTTTGGTATTTGATAAATCTGTTTCTCGAAACCTTTTTTGTAGACATAATGTCACTAAAAAACCCAATAGTATCATCGGATGTCCAAAAGGGAGAGAGGGTTCGATTGCCTCTTTTTAAGTTTAATTAGTTAAGAGATTTATTGGGTATAACAACCTTTTTTTTCCTCTCAAACGGACTTGTTTCGTCATAGTCGTTTCTAAAATTATAAATAGGTATAAATTTTGATTTCTGTTTCTAGAAACGGGTAAAATGGAACAACTTTATAAAACACTTTTTAGGTTATTTCTCCGTTTCTAAGAACAAGAAAACACATAAATAGAACGTTATCAAACAATACATTTGTTTATCAATCAAGAGAACACTAATAAAAGAGAGAGAATGATAACATATTATAAGTTGTCATTAAGATTCAAAACGACATGACAACATATATTATAAATAGCCATTAAGATTGAAAACGACTCCCAAGTCCACATAGATTGTTGATGAACTTAATCCAAATTTTAAAATCTCCAATATTTATCATAGATTATCCATGCCCCTAGCTTTACAAATCTCACCTCCATGCCCCATGGCTCCATTGCCCCATGCAATCCTTGTTGAAAGCCGTCACGCTCATCTGGGTGATTCGAGCAGAGAACGATTCTCACATCTTCTTCGTCTTCGTCAAGTTCAAGCCACGACAGTCTCTCTGCCATTTTATCTTTATACTTTAACATTGGATTAGTAATTGATCGGTTTCAATCACTCGGTTGATATTGATTCAATTCATATGATCTTGATGTATCAAATTCGATCCAATTTTTAAAATCACGTTTGGAAGGTCTTCAATAATCAGCCACTCGAGCTTTGTAATGAACGACCATACGCACAAAATTGGGAAAGGGTTCCCTAAAGGCAATGTGGTATCTACACCAGCATGTAGGCAATATGAATTAGGGGTGTCAATGGGCCTGGTTGACACCCAGCCCAACCCTAAGTTCTCTTAACTCAACCCAAACCCTATCTAGCTTAGCCCTAGCCTTGATGGACCCTTATTGAGTTGGGCTTAACTCAATTCAGCCTAGACCAGTACTATTAGTTACCTCGTTGCTTAATTTTGCTGCATTGCGAAGGTCAATGACCAAAGTATTCATATAAATGTAGATAGTGGAAAACGAAAGACTTTTTATAAATTTCTGTAATTACCTATTTATAATTATTAACATATTTATATTATTATGTACTTAATATACAGGGTTGGGTTGGGTTGAGGTCTCATCCCAGGCCCAGCCCAACCTGGCATCGGGCCTAAAATTCTCAATCCTAATCCACCCTATGGGTCGAAATCTTAGCCCAGGTCGTGTTCGAGCTTAGGGAGGGCTAGGGTTGATTTGGGCTGACGAGGCTTTTTTGACACCCCTAATTAGAATATTACTAGAAACATCAATAGGGGTAGAATTTCTATTTTCATTAAGACTATATTTGGTAGCCAAGAGAAGAAAAGAAAAGGGAAGGAAAAAAAAAAAAAAAGGAAAGAGAAGAAAACAACTGAAATGATGAGAAAAAAAAGTATATATTTGGTTACCATTATAGGAAAAGAAAAGATTTTGTATTTTTTTGGTATTTTTTTATGATTTTGACATTTTTTTTGATAACAAAATTTTTTTTTTTTAATATTTTCAAGATAAATTTTAAAATTAAAAAAGAATCTTATCTTGTTGAGGACATGCCAAGCAGAAAAAAATTACAATTTTTATATTTTTTTCCACTGGAAACCAAGACGATATAACAATGAAGTACTGAAGCACGCTAGATGATAATTAAGGATGAAAAAGATCAAAAAACATAAATATTCAGACTTTTAACCCTGGTATCTGGATTCTGGAACTGATAAGTGCAGGAGCACGACCGACCAACCAAGCAACCATGGAGTTTTTTGGTAAGAAAACAACCATGGAGTTCATACCATTGAAGAAGCAGACACGGAGGGAAGTCGAATCTACTATTCCGAAGAGGGAGAATTGACGAAGTCCCTAATGCAATCGAACAAACCTTTAACCTTATCGGGCTCAATGACCTCCATAGCATGAAAACCCTTTTCTTCACAATGAACCACCAACTCAACTCCACTCTCCTCTAACATTTTCATAAACTCCTTCTGCCGATCCATTAACGGGTCCTCCCCGCCGTAGCAAACCAACCACCTCTGCCTCTTCAACGCTCTAATCTCCGATTCCGACAACCCCTTCAGCATAGGGTTACAGTATTCGTGATTCCGATCGGCGCCGCTGGGCAACGACAGCTCCCACATCAAGTCCGTCGATGGCAGCGGTACTATCTGGTCGTCCATCTTTCTCAGCTCCGATTCCGTCCTCTGTACCCCACCGAAGAAAGGCTGATTCAGTATCATCCCACTAATCTTCACTGGTTTGAGATCTGATTCCGATTCCTCCAACCGCAACGCCGCTTGGTACACCATGTTCGCTCCGGCGCTGCTGCCCATGAGGAAGCATTTGGAGAAATCCACGTAGTCTCTCAGCCATGGCTCCCCGTTGGATGCCTGGTTCTTGACCCACATGATTGAATCGATGGCGTCCTCGTATGCCGCCGGGAGGCGGTGTTCGGGAGCGAGGCGGTAGTCGACGGAGATTATGACGGCGTTGAAGTCTCTGGCCATACGGACGCATAGGTCGTGGAATTGAACGGAAATGGCGCTAAAGAGGATGAAGCCGCCGCCGTGGAAGTAGACTATGAGTGGCAGATTGGAGCCCTTGGTGGCATCTCTGGGGCGGTAGATTCTGACGAAGGTGTTGTTTGCCACATTGAGAGGGATATCTTTGGAGAGCACGTCAGAACTGAGGGCGTCGCCGGTTGCAGGAGCGTCGGGGACTTGGGGGATTCGAGTGATGGTGCCATCTGGGTTTCGGATGAGTTTAAGTTGGTCGTAGGGATCAGTGGGGATTCCTGTTGCAGATTGGTCTGCCATATCTCTGTTCGATTCAAACACTCTCTGATACTGAGAAGAGTTGAGACTTCTTATACTTGCCTTCCTTATACACTAGACAATGGATTCTCTCTCATGAAGGTCGGATTGGTAGGTAGGATTAGGATTGATGAACTCAGATCATGTCATAAAAGAGATTATGTAATCAAATCCTCATGATTTTCTCATCCAAATCTCAGTAGCAATGCTAATAAGCCAATCTAATAATTGATTAATTGTTTTTCCACTACCAACCAGATAGGTTCAACTGGTTCTGTGGTACACAATTTTCTAATTTTCTAATTTTCTAATTTTCCACTCCCAAGTTCCAAGAATGGAATTTTGGACATATATGAATTATAGATCAGACCCACCAAACATCTGCTCTGAGAAGTCCTACCGGTCAAATTATAATATTTAATGTTATTGATGAAATTACACCATTTTTTTTACTTGCATTGCCCCATCACCGCCCATGGTCACATCTGTCTCAGAACTGTCCAAAAACGTGCAAAACTCAAAGACACTAATAAAGCAAATCATCTTTGATCTTTTTTTTCTAGATCTTTGGAGTATGTGGATCATGTTTTACCTAACAAAGCTCGAAGCTTAGTCATGGAACTATTCATCTTTCCTCTCATCATCCTCAACCCATACAATTTTTTTTTAACTTGAAACCATCTTATCTCATCCATCTAAATTTTCTAGCATATATCTTTTGATGGATGTAGCTTTCCTTCAACCATGAGAATATATCTTTCTTTGATTTTGTACTTCAGAAAAAAAAAGCAGGAGTTAATGATAAAATTTACTTTTCAAAGAGTAATGCACGTGGGGATTCTCTCTTAAATCTAAATGATAGAAAAAATGTCCATGCAGTTCTCTTTCAAATCTAGGTGGTAAAAAAAAAATATAATGTCGGTGCAATAGGAAAACCACGACCCCCAAAATACATAGCAGCTCCGTATGGCTATCCACCATATGACTCCATCAATATATTACCGTATGACAAATAGTGAAGCATGGCACTTTAAAGAAAAAGAAGAAGAATAAGCACAAGAATTTGACATAAATTTGAAATGTGGCTAGGAAGCTAACCGACAAAGCTTCTATCTTTGATAGAGCTTACGACCTCAAATTCAAGATCACAAATAGGGTTTTTTTATTTTTCGTAGAAAGACAACACATAGATTAAAACTCAAAACAAACTTTAAAGCTGAATTTGAACTACAGTGGGCTGAGCCTACCTACCCACTGTGGGCTGGGCCTACTCAAAAGGTTAACATATTCCTACTCAAAAGGTTAACATATTTTTTGCAGTTGCTAGGCTAGGCCCGGTCCATGTGCAACTGTACATCAATGCTTCCACCCATGACGAAAGTTAGCTAGGTTGGATTTTTTTTGGGTGCTAGTTTATGGGCCACACGAAAGTTAGCTAGGCTACATGATTGTTGATAGATTTTGGCCAATAAGCCTAAGCCTCAAAACTCTGGGTTCAATTATTAGCATGACCTAACTTTCAAAAAATTTGGGTCAGTGGTACCCTTTCTACTTTACCTTTATTTCAATTGGATAAAGACAATTTTTATATTTAAATGTTTAATTTATATTACCATAATCTATAAAAGTGGCCAACCACAAGGTCTTAATCAGTGGGCCAAGTAGGCCCACAAGAATGTCTCAAAACTAGATTAGCATCAGTAATTCTCTATTTTAGGGTTGAAAACTACCCATCAATCATTGACAAGACGACGGTATTTATAAATCTCATCCAAGCCTTGCAGTCATTTTTTGAGGAACTGGTTCAGTCAATTTTAATGATTCTGAATTTAGTTTGATGGGTAGTTAGTGCCAATAACTGAGGTGTGCATTGTCACTGTCATTTTCATTTCACTTCTTATCCAATTCTTGCACTTGAGTATTACCTTCTTCCTCCTGCTTCTGCCATCCTTGAGCTTCTACACTATCTCCTGTTGATATTGGTGTGTGCATCAAACTTAATTCAATAGTTAAAAAATTTATTGTGAAATAGATATTAAGAAGGTGGACCTCGGTCTAACGGTAAGATTGCTCTATTGCAATTTTGTATATCAACGATACGATGTGTAACTTGCTATATATTTCCCTCTACTAACTCTCTTGATGTCATAAGAAAAATGATAAAAAGATTTAATTTGCAAATAACTAACTGAAATCCAATTAATCAATTAGTGGACAAACAAGTCTTAATTTTTATTTCAACATCTCATTGGGCTTATTTGCTCTCCAAACCCCTAGAACCTCTGATTTTTTTTTTTTTATTTGTGTTTCCATCCTTCAATTGCTTAGTGGTTCTTGATATTTATTCATTCTTCAAATTTTGAGTTTCCAAATTTAGAGGTTTACTTGCTCTTCATAAATTGCTATAGATATTCTTGTGGGTATGGCTCATATGTACCAAATTTCACACAATAGGACCGACCAATTATCATGTAAATGGAATCTCACACTTCCAATGGCAGCTTAAGCTTCCAATATAGTACTGGATTGATGAAGTCTACATTGTCCTATTCATAATTTCAGATTTTTTTATAATAACTATCAAGTTCATATTTAATTGTGCTAAAATCATTTTTTCTTTCCCCTCAGATAAGGTGACATTCAGATATGTTAATAAAGTTTCAGTCAATGCAACTGAAGGTAAATAGATTGTAATAGCCCAACAAACAACGACTCCATTGAGATTTAAATGACCCGATATTTGGTAAATATCTCAGATTTTTTTTTTTTTTTTTTTGGTATGAAAAAAAAAAAACTTGGGAACAAGTTCATAAAATGAAATTAAGAATAATTGTACCCCTTTTTATGATCAATGATTCAACTGATGTACCACTGAAGAAAGGTTCTCAAATTTGTATAAAGGAACCTTCACACAGTGATTTGTAATGGATCAAATGAAAATTGAATGATATATGTAGATTGTGCAAAATTAAAAGACAACAAAAAGATAATTGATTATGCAAATGTTACAACTATCTGTAGCATTTCTCAAATTCCTACATTTGAAAAATGATCATAAGTGTAGAATGAAAAACCTAAAATGATGTAAAAAGACTGGAAATCACACACATAAAAAAAAAAAAAAAAATGCTAGGATTTACATGGTTTGACAAGATTACCTACGTCAATGGTGAGATGAGAATTGCACTGCTTCACTATCAATGGAAAATAGGATTACAATTGCTCATTCTCATGCCTCTCTAAGATTATAGATAATGAAAACTTATTACAATTCAGAGCAAAATTATATAGGTACAATCCACTGAAAATTACCATGTAACCTTAGAAGAGGCATCATTTTATATAGGTACACTTTACCGAATAATACTCTTATAATTCTAAACCATTATAGGTACACTTCAATTTAATTTAATTTAATTTAATTTTTTTTTTTGGGGGGTAAAAGGTACACTTCAGCTTGATAGAGTGAAGAATCCTTTTTACCAACATTAAGTCAAACAAAAGATGTACTCATTTTGCTCTCTTCATTGAGTAAGGAATGACTTTTATCCTTCATAAAAAAAAGGAGCACCATAAAGAATTCTTTATACAGTGATTAATTAGCATAATTGTTTATACAGTCAATGGGGAAAATTACTAGGAAGGGCTAAAATATTATTAGGAGAAGCCATAAAATCTTAAATAACAATTGTTCAGTACTACTGGTAAAGATTATATAGAGTTCCGTTTCCTACATTAAAACAAGAAATAAAATGAAATTTACACTAAGATTCCATGTGCTCACCTTAACAGAACTATGCAAATGGATAGAGATATGTCCCAAATTCAAATCTCTTTGCACCATTGATGAAATATGTTCCTCAAAATTCATCTTTAAAACACACCATATCATTTTCTAGTGTAATGCTAAGACTAATTAACAGATCTTTGAACTTTCTCCACATTTAGTTCCAAAACCCAAATTTTAATATCAACCCTCTACTCTTTGGTGTGGCTCTTTAAAACATCTTCAATATTTTAATGAAAATTTTCTAACAACCTACCAATGTTTGAATCTTTCCTAATTCCACAGAGAGAAAGAGTAATGTAAGAAATATACTTGGTATTTCATGAAGAAGGCTGTTAAACATGGTTTCAGAACCTGTTTTTGAATTACCTAGCAAAGAACATGTGGCATTTGTTAATTATAGAAGTCCATGAAGTCCATGAAGGCACAGTGACTGATTAATCACTGATATCAACAACAATTAATTGAGAGTATAGCAAGTAATCTACTAGTCCGCAACACAATGCCACATGGAGGTAAAGTGTTCAACAATAACAATATTCAAAACATTGTCACAATTTAATAGGGTTGGCTACATAGAGATGAGATTTCAAGTAAGGATGAGTACGAGGATCTATGTAAAAAAATTGACGGGTTATAGTTAATTAGAATAAGTGTTGGCTGTACATCAACCTAATGCACCACTACAAGTTAGCTACATACTTTTAATGACAGATTATAATAAGGTACCGACTACCTACCTGACGTACTCATACATCGATCAAGCCAAAATGTTCTAATACATACTTTACGTCCATATTCAAGACAATCCATCACACAAGAACAAAAAGCTGGTAAGCACAAAAATACAGATTGGCATGAAAAAACCTACTTTGAACTTAATTATATATTAGATTCTTAGCTTGCTCCATAATATACCAAAATTCCAATATATATGGAATGCTATGTGATACCAAATCTTCAGATAGAGACTTGGTTTCAACTTTCTGACAATGTAATAGCTACCCTTATTGCTTTTGTCCTATCATTAAAATAAGACTCATTTCAGAGGCATGTTAGGTAGAGAAGATATGGGCTGATATGGGCTGGACACTCAATAATAACTGGTTATATAGACAAGTAAGTTCTGCTGTGACCGTGAGGAGCCCAAATCTTCATTAATAAAGAAGGGAACAAGGACTTATTAATGTTATTTAGATTGGGAAGCTGGAACAATCTTAATTAAGAGCTATTTGATAAATAATAATAATAATAATAATAATAATAATAATAATAATAATAATAATAAAGTTTCCAAAAACGTGTTATCATGCTGGCATGCATGCACAATAAGCTGAATCTAATAGTCTTCTTTAAATATATAGAGTATCATTTTATTCCAAGAGAAAAATAAATCAATAGATGAACAATAAATAAAACTACCCTATTAATAGTATAGAAACATAAACCAACTTACCAGTTATTAATTTGAGTTTGAGAAATTGAGGAAGTGAAAATGATATCAAAATTCCCGGAAACAATTACATGCTTAGATATATGCCTTTAATTGAAGTTTGGTTCATGGAAAAGAAGAAATTAGTTTTGCATAAAATGAAGCTTCACAAGCTAAGGTTCTAGTTATGTGGATGGATGATACAAGTTGTAATTCAATTAAAAATCCTTACCCAACATTTGATGATAGGTTCTAAGGTTGTGTTAGGTATGGTCCCGAACGCATTCTAAACCAAGAAAATAGAGACAAATCAGGTTTCCAAATGTTTTATAAACCCAGAATTTATTCCAAGAATGGATACCAAAAACAAATTTAAAATGCATACATGCATGCAATTAACATTCTCAACATGGCCACCTTCTTCAATGATGCAGTATGCAAGCTCTGATGTATGGTTTGCTCATAAAACTAAAATGGTATGGGAGATGAATCCAAGCCACTGTGTGGGTTTCAATTCTTATCTAAAGAAACCTATATACATAATAAAACCATTGACAGCCTCCAAAGAGAACTACAAACTACCAAATTCACAGCACTTCTGACATCCACATTTTGATTTGATTCATAAGGTGAGAATATTGGTGATACACAAATGTCTACCAAGGTAAAAAAAAAAAAAAAAAACACCCTTCAAATTCAGCAAACGAGGAAGAAAAGGAGAAACCAGGTCTCATGGAACCCTAATTCGAAGAGGATGCGATCAAATCAATCAGTATCTGCTGCAGGGCTGATAGATCCACAGATGTGAGATCATTGCTAACCTGTATGTACAATGGCGATGAATGAGAGGAAGTAGTGTTTATAACTCACATGAAACCCTAAACTTGGGAATTTAATCCAAGTTGAAAGAAAGGAAGGAAAAGATCAAAAGATGGCTCGATTTGATTTGATAGTACCTCGGAATGAATAGTGTGAAGTGATCTCTCGTCCACTGTAGTAGAAACGCAGCTAATTACACTAAACCCATGGTCTACCAGAACTCTCAGCACTATCGACAATGGAATAAGCTCTTCATTCCTCAAGCCACTGCTAATAACAAACTCCACTCCACCCAAACAAGGCCGGACAGTAACACAGTTCTCTGGTGGACAATTGCCGGTAACGACGAAGTCGCGACCGCCTGAAGAGTTGGGTACATTTCTGAGCCCATCTCTCTTGCTACTAAGTTGTTGGATTCTCTTCCTTAGGTCTGTTATATAATTGGCAGCTTCGTTCATGTGATCGGAGATAGCTCGCTTTCCCTGCAAGATTGCATCACCAGTAATAAGGAAGGAAAGAAAATGAAGAAGAAGCTTTGTATACAGTAAGTATATAGATATCTGATCACCTTGAGATATTGCAGAGGGAGAAGTGATCTGAGGGATGCATAAAGGATGGTCATTTCTTGCCTTCTTTGGCGCTCCAAATCTCTGTGCATAATTCTTTTCTTATTTTTCTCTTTACAGGTTTCATCAGAAGAGTTGGGAGTTGTGGATGGCTTGCACCTTCCTCCTTCGGTTATATCAAGGTTGAGAGGAGGAGGATCAGTGCTGGAGTGATAAGAATAAGGAGGAATAGATGATGAAGCTTGGACGAACAGGTCATGGGCGGCTTGTTGGAAAGGAAAGATTGGACTTGGAGGAATAAAATCCCTGCGTTTGGGTCTCTCACCCATATCTTGATTTTAGGAGTCTTATGTGGGAGACAATATCAGACAGGGGGAAGGGAAGGAGGGGGATTAGAAAGAAGAGAAAGAAGAGGGAATATGTTATGTTAGGTTAGGTTAGGGTATGATATCTCTCAAGGATTGTGTTAATTAGAGTGTTTCTTGACTCAAAGAAGATCTGTTGCGATATTGTTTTAAACTTCAGACAAACTCAACTCAAAGGACTCTCTCCTCTCTCACCTTCCCCCATTCCGACGAATCCGACCTCTCTTTTAGTTATAATACTCACCTCGCCCAACCCAATTCCTGAACCCTGTTAGAACCTTTTTTTTTTTTTTTAATTGTGGGGGCGGGCTGTGGGGTGTTGGGGTTGGGGGTGGGACCAAGGCAGTTGCGTCCAAAACATAAAGGTGTCAATCGGTTGGGCTAAACCGGTTTCAGTCTCACTGGGTCAACATACGCGAAATCAAACCATTAAGTAAGGTTGTGTTTGATAGTTATTTAATTTCAGAAATGACTTTTCTTGTCAAATATAAAATTTTCAATTGTGTCAAAAAGTCGTTTTAAGACAAAAAAAATGATGTTTGATGAACTTATTTGAGGATCGATTATTTGAGTTGTTCACTTTTTTTGTATTTGAAAAGAAATCAACCATGTTTCTTATTCTGGTTTCAGATTTACATGTTTATATAATTAAAGAGAATCCTGGATTTTTGTGGGTTTTTTTTTAAAATTATTATTATTATTATTATATTTCTTATCGAGTTACTTTCGATTTGGTCTCAGATTTTTATGACTTTCGATTCACCCCCTTTTTTTTTTTTTTAGTTGATGCATTTAGTCGTCGTAGTGTGATTTCTACCGATTCTATAAAACTCCAATCCAAAATCAAAACAACACAAGATTTTATTTGATTCAATTGAACTGACCAGTTTGAGCTGAACTTTGACACCCTTATTAGTAACACATTTTCTCCTATGAACCATCATATGATCATAATTATATAAGAACATAATCTAATCTCCTTAATATTAACTTACCCGAGATTTCTTCCAGTTGAAATATTCATCCCTGCCAGAACTGTAATCATGAGCAACCGACATGTGGGACTCTTGTAAATGAGTGTAGTTGGGATCAGAGAATGCATTGGGCCATTGGAGATTCAGAGAGTGGGGAAAAGTTAAATGGAAATTAATATTTAGGAAAAGCACTACCAACAGTATCAAGGAGATCTCCGGGGGACCAGGAAATACCAAATTTTATAACACTACCTCATTACACCTCAAGTTGGAGATGTTACCCTTGTATTACAAGCCCAACCAAAGGACAATGGTGGGCTTCCCTTGCCTGATATATCTATTATCTAACCATTATTAGTACTTGTCTTCTCATTGAAGATTAAATGCATTGAACCAAATCTCTATTCATTATCTCCACACTTCTACTGGATTGACTCATTCCCAGACAAGGTTTAGCGAGATTGTTGTTTATATTGATCTCAGTTGATATTGATATTAATACTAATATTTGTTGATTGAATCAGTCTAATACGAGATCAAAAGTCATTTTTCGATTAAAAAAAATCACTTTTTGATTGTATTGACTGACCCATATCATTACCATATTGATATCAGGGTTTGTTTCAGGTTTTATGCCATGACAAGTAGAAATGGGTGTTTTAACTTATAAATCCTAGACCCGATTTTGATATCAGGTTTGTATATATATAAGAACAAGCTTCTCTCAGTATTATCAGAGAATTGAAACCATTAATTTTTAGAAGGTTTAATATCTTTTTTGTAGGTACAGGAAATAAATTAATATAGTAGCATGAGATTTGTCCCAATCTTGCTGATTACCATGTAGATTTGCCTAATTATAATTAGGGTTTGGTGTAGTCCTTATGCGTTCTTACTACATAAGATATATATAATAGGATATGCGAAAAATAATTAAATCTCTACATGTATATTTTTTTGGTAGAAATCTCCACATGTTATTAAATGGGTTATTTTATGAGGCTATAAGTGATAAACTAATTGCATGTGGAATCTGATAGCTTATATTGAATTATTAATTAGCTTAAATATAGCTAAAATTAATCACAAAAAAATTGTCTCCTAAGGGTTTAGTTAAGTCCTAGGGTCATAATATATGTGAGATCGAGATATAATTAGATAGAACAATATTGTTGATACATGGACAAAAGAAAGAAGAACAAATTAGTGGATTACAGATAAGAGAATAAAGAGAGGAGAGGACAGAATCCAGTTAATTAGTCCAACCGATCTTCACTTAAGTCCTTAAATTAAATATGGATTCTGTAATGATCTGATTCAAAGAACGTAAGCTTCAGTGATGTGCTTCCATGATATGCTGTTCTTGTTATTGCTTTTTCAGTTTTTTGCATATGTAATTAATTAATCTAGGGTCCTACATTTACAAGTCTTTCAGTCAAAGAAACATTATATATATATATATATATATTTTTTTTTTTTTTCTCAAATTAAAGATTTAGTGTGATCCCGGTGTTTGGTCGATGAAATAATTAGGACAAACTCCCTATTGGATCAACATCAGAAAATTGATGGGATATCCACCTAAAATATTATCTATATCAAGAAGTTATTATATTTTTGGATTGGTCATGTTAATTTATAGAGCCCACTCGATTATATCCCCCTCGATGTAGTGGTGTGCATCTTCTTTATGATCATGTCTGGATGCACAGCACCTTGATAGTCTTGAATTTTTTATATTTTATATAGTCAGTTCACTAATATTAGTGGTGTCAAAAGTTGTTAAAGGTAAACCAAAACCAGTAGACAATTCAAGCATGTAATGATAAGATTAAAGAAGAAAGCTCACTTAAAGAGTATGATGCTTTCATTAAATTTAATTTGTAAACTGTTTATAATTAGGGATAAAATTGACACTTTCTTCACTTGGTTTTTACACAAGAGGACTGATCAATTATCATGTAAATGGAATCTCACGATTCCAATGGCAGCTTAGGCTTATAATATAGTGGATGGATGAATTCTACATTCTCTTAATATTAATTTCAGAATTTTTTAATTTTATTTTCTTATATCAATTATCAAGTTCATATTTGAAAGTTCATATCTAATTGTGCTGAAATCTTTTTGCTCTCCTCTCAGATAAGGTGACATTGAGATATGAAAAGAAAGTTTCACTGCATGCAACATATCAATTTAGACATTAGAGCATTTTTCATTTTATTTTTTGGTAACAAAGAAACAAAATGGAATATCCTCAATTCCTCATAGTATTTGAGTACATGAGAGATGGATGGACTATGCACGAAGTGCTGTTCCCTGATTTTAGAAACAGGTGCATTAGACGTACAGATGATTATAAAGGATATATACTTCATGGAGATGATTTTTTTTTTTTTTTGGGG
>NW_024868544.1:93483-144457 GCF_013358625.1 Macadamia integrifolia | reverse complement strand
GGGGGGGTGTTAGAAAAGAGGATTATTTAATAAAGCTTGTTCAACGCATGGTATTTGTCTGATATACATCTGATAACCAAGGAATGAAAAGCGGTCAAATTGTCTCACATGCATAAGACAAGGCCTTTCAAGACAAGGAGTTAGCGAGTTAGCGAGTTAGCTACACTGTTAATCTCCCTAAAAATGTGAAAAATGAGCAATTCTGAAAAAGAGAGAAAAGAGGTGCTTGATATCAAGAACAATGCTCAACACTTCAATAGTCATGAAGAGGATATGGATGTGAAGAATAGGAGATCATTCAAAAATAGAAAGTCAGGTCCATTAATTTGGTGAATGCCTCAACTTTAGCATCCCATGAAGGTAAATAGACCATAATAGCCTACCAAACATTGACTCCATTGAGCTTGCGATGACCAGATATTCAGTAAATATCTCAGATTGATAGTATGAAGAAAAAACATTGGGCAACAAGTTCATAGAAACAAAACTTAAAATAATTACACCTTATTTATGATCGATTATTCAACTGATGTACCACTATTGAAAGGTTCCCATATTTGTACAAAATGAACCCCTAACACAGTAATTCGTAATGGATCAAATGAAAATCGAAAGATATGCATAGATTATGCAAAATTAAAAGAATAAAAAAGATCATAGATTGTGCAAATGGTACAACTACCGATAGCACTTTTCAAATTCTTGCATTTCAAAAATAATCATAGTATAGAATAAAACCTAAAACGATGGAGAAAATAATGAAAATCACAAACAAACAATCATAATGCAAGGATTTACGTGATTCGGTATGATCACTTACTTCCACGATGAGATGAGATATGCTTCACTATCAATGGAGAATAGCGTTACAATTGATAGTCCTCATGACTTTCAAATTATAGGGATCAAATGAACTTGCTATAATTCATAGCAACATTATATAGGTACACTCTTCTGAAAATACCCATATAACCCTAAAAGAGACATTCATTTTATATAAGTACACTTTACTGAGAACACCCATTAAATCCTAAACCATTATAGATACACTTCACCTTGATAGAGTGAAGACTTCTTGGTCAAACAAAAGAAATATTCATTTTATTCTAGTCATTGAGTAATAAATGAATTTTGCCCTTCATAACCAAAGGAGCACTTATAAAGAAATGTCCATACATACATTAATTAGCATAATTTTTTTGGGTGAAAATTAGCATAATACTTTATATAGTCAAAAAGGATATGGCGAAAATTACTAGGTAGGGCTCAATTATTATAAGCAGAAAAATAAGCAGTAAAATCTTAAATAACAATGGGTCAATACTATTGGTAAAGATTTATAGAATTTTATTTCCTACACTAAAACAATAAATAAAATGAAATTTACGCTAAGATTCCATGTGCTTACCTTAACAGAACTGTGCTTATGTAGAGAGATATATCCCAACTTCTTAGAATCACCTAGCAAACAACACATAATGCCATTGAGATTGTGAATTGAAAAAGCTGCTTTGAATTCAATATAGATCATGTTCTTGGTTTGCACCATAATATATCATGAATTCTTATACATATGGAATGCTATGTGATACCAAATCTTTAGATAGAGACTTGGTTTCAACTTTCTACAATGTAATAGCAACCCCACATTATTGCTTTTCTCCTACCATTAAAATAAGATTCATCTTAGACGCACGTTAGGTAGAGAAGATATGGGCTGGACACATAATGATACAGATATGGTATGTAGACAAGTAATTTCTACTGTGACCGTGAGGAGCTCAAATCTACATTAATAAAGAAAGGAACAAGGGCTTATTAATGTTATTAGATTGGGAAGCTGGAACAATCTTATTTAAGAGCTACTAGAAGAAGAAGAATAAAGTTTCCAAAAACGTGTTATCATGCTGGCATGCATGCACAATAAGTTGAATCTAATAGTCTTCTTTAAATATATGGAGTATCATTTTATTCCAAGAGAAACATATATTAGTAAATGAACAATAAATCAAACTACCTATTAATTAATAGTATAGAAACATAAACTAACTTACCGGTTATTTGAGTGTGAGAAATTAAGGAAGAGAAAATGATATCAACATACCCGGAAACAATTACATGCTTAGAGATATATGCCTTTAATTGAATTTTGGTTCATGGAAAAGAAGAAATTAGTTTTGCATAAAATGAAGCTTCACAAGCTAAGGTTCTAGTTATGTGGATGCATAGTACAAGTTGTAATTAACTTGAAAATCCTTTAACAATATTTCTAAGCAATGCCATTTATTGCATGTCATTGAACAATAGTAGACATAGAAAAAGTTACAACCTTAGGGGTAGTTGAGAATGATAGATTCAACCATCCTGATGATACGAACAATTTGAGACCTGTGCAAGTCAAATAATTCTAGAGTAGTTGTTCACCTAGGCAATCGGATACTTATCATCTCCATACCAATCACCTGTGGAACATATACCATATATGTTACAAAAAAAAAGAAGTGCAAGAATGAAGCTGCCATGTAGAATAACATATTCAACTATTTTGTTGTGCCTCACAAAATTAATCCATGTCAATTATGACATCAACAAAGATTTACATTAGAGAAAACTAGGGGGCAAACTAAAGATCTGGTCATGTGCGATGAAAATGTTACAATCTTTTTTCCTCAACTCACCATGCATTAACCACTTTCTTTTGCTTACAGACTTTGGGCTTCTTTCCTTTGACATTGAAACCGTATGATATTTTATATAATCTATACAAGAAAGCTAATAACCTTTGAATACCCAAAGTAAAAAAATTTAAATGTGGTGCCGAGCTACCTTCTAAGAGTGTATTTTCCAACTTAAGACTCCACGCTAGATTTGTTGCAAGCAATGAATCAAATTTAAAAAGTTCCAACCCAAGAAAGACTCAGATCTTTTAAAGAGTTTAATATATGTTTCAGCATGTTTGGTAGAGTGTACCATTGGGGGGCAGTAACTGACTATTGATATCTTTTTTCTTTTATTTATTATTATTATTTTTTAATATTTTAGCGGTAAAACAAATTTATAGAGCCAAAAATATAAAGAAAGGGATTCACAATAGCCCAATATCCCAATAAGACAAACCCTATTGGCATCAAACTACAAACAACCAGCTAGCCCAAAAGAAGAGTATTCAGGCCCCATTTCTAAGATATGATTGTTCAAAACCATAATGCAAGTTATGAGTCACAAAGTTATAACAATTTATATTGAAAAACCAAAAATAAGAGGAAGGACATGGTACAAAACTAAACAATGAATCTAAATCATAATAGTATAGACTTATAGAGAGTATGTACATAAATCACAAAATCTAACCGAAGATCTTGAATGACTAAAATTTTGGTAACCATCTGATACAAGATCAAAACTTCATTTTTTAAAAAATATATAATATTATATACATACTGTACTGGTCAAGTATCGGTACAATTCATGGCCAATGCTAGTATGAATAGACTAATAGGATCAACCCTATATAGTTACCTAAAATCGTGGTCCTCAAGTAGGAGACCTGAATCGACTTGCATTTAGGATTTTTAGAACTTGACTGAAATTTATCATAGAAAAGGGAAAGAATAGATCAAAAATCAAAGCCAATAAACCAGACCAAGAAAAACAAAAATTTAAGAAGTTAAGTTGCAGCAGAATTCTAGAAGTCAAAAGAAATACAACTTTTAGCAACATTCAAATAAGTACATAATCCGTTCAGAATGACACCGATCTTCGTAAAATCAGAAGAATATATCTAACAGAAACAACCCAAAACGTCTCTCTACCCTTCATGCCCTACCTTAAAATAGACAACATAGATCAAATTGAAACCTATAACCAAAAAAGATAACAAAAAGGAGCTTCATGTTTGCACAAAGCAAACACAACATCAGATGCCCAAAAACTAAGAACATCCACTCAGGAAATAAATTCAGAAAAAGGTTAATGAATTAAGAAATTAATATTCAATTATAAAACTAACAATAGATACCAGAAAAAAAAAAAATTAAAAATAAAAGATAAGGTATTCAAATAAACAAGAAAAGTAAAGTAGTTTAAGAAAAGATTAATCACCAAGCATGAGTACATGCATTTATATAATAGTATGATAAATAATACCTTATAATTAAAACAGGGTTGGGTTGGGCTCAAGGCCTCAACTCTGACTCAGCCAAACTCTGACTCAGGCCAGAGATTTTTAACCCTAAGGCCATAAGTCTGAGCCTAGACCCTATTTGGTCTTAGGGCGGGTTTGGATTGTTAGGATCAAACTTACACCCTTAGGAGGATATAAAATCGACTTTTATTAATACCAATACAATGCGGTTAATTCTGTCGAAAGTCCCTATGGCATTTCCTTAGTACATAATAACCAGAAAAAAAAAAAAAAGAAAAGAAAAAAAGAAAGAAATAAAAACTAAAAGAGGCCCAAACTACTTCTGATTTAAAATGTATCGAGTTGAAGGCGAAGTGGGCCGGTCCACTTTCGGCCCACTCTTGTTGAACACGAATATCCGGCCCACTTTTCTTGAACACGAATAACCAATACCGAAAGCGGGAAATGTAATCACCTCGTCCAAACAGTCTCACGCTCTTCTCTGCAACTATAGTTTCTCTGCAACTATCTTTTTCTGTGGAACTATCGTTCTCTCATTAGGGTTTCTTTTACTAGTTTTATCAATTTCCATATGATCTTAACGAACAAGAAACGAAAAAGAAACATCAAATGTCTAAGGGAAAGAAAAGGAGACAAGAGGAGAAGAGAGCGAGAGGCCATTTTTACTGTGGTCCGTGCCGTCTATCGTTCGATTATCTGGAAGGACTGCAATATCACATTGAAGCCTTGCATAAACATGAAGCGATTATCTGCTCTAGGTGCTTCTTCGTTGCGTTTTCTGCAAACGAATATGCAATTCATTTTTCAGAAAATCACGAGCGGCCTCAGAAGAAAGGATCAAATACAAGGAAAAAGTAATCAGGTTTGATTCAAATTTCCCCTTTTCACTTATAGAATTTATATGAATTGGAATGGTTTTGAAATTTGGTTGAACTGGAACGATCTTGAAATTTAGATGCACTGCAATGATATTGAAATTTGGTTGAACTGGAACGATCTTGAAATTTGGTTGGATTGGGAATTTTGAGTCGAGGTTGAGGTCCGGAATTACCGAAGCTGAAAAGGCCTTCTGGTTCAGTGATTCTTGCTGCTTTTCTCGATTTACAGAAGAGTTGTAGAGTATATTTTTCTAATTCTTTCTGCATTCATAATTTCATTTGCATTTTACTGTTCTATTTTCTTTGATCCATTTTTTATGAATACGAACATAAATTTTTTGTTTCTTTCTTGTTTAATGTTCTGTGCTTCGTTAGAGAGCTGTCCTTTACTTAATTTGAAGCTTGAACTGCTACATTGCCTGTAATTGCTTTGATGAAAACGGCAGACGAGTTCAATTTCTTTTTCTTTTCTTCCTGCTTTTGTGTTGTTTTAAATGCTTGGGCTCATTCCTGCTATAACGTTTTTCTTCGTTATTGGTTGGATTTGCATTCGTCATTTAGAAAGCCACCAGCCACCAGGAAATGTTTAAGGTGGTGAGCCCCAAATAGGGCAGCAAGTTTGATCAATTCCAAGCATCGCAAAAGGTTTTGAAGTGCATACTTTTGGTCTGATGCGTTGAGATGGATTACTTTTCTCTTCCACTATTTGATTAATGTCTCTTGCTCTGATAATTCCTTGAGGGAATTAAATTTGATCCCCTTCATACATTGCACTTGGTTGTTTGTAGGTTTTTTCTTTGTTGGCATTTTAATTTTATTTTTTGATGAACCCATCACTCTCAGTATTTAAGTTAGAAGATGCTGGAAAAGAAAGAAATCCTGGAATACTTAGGTTTTCATCTTCCTCTGCCTTTTTAGATTCTTTGTTTTGCATGCCACATGTTTGATGCAAAATAATGGACTATTTATTGCTTAGAGCTCTTGTCCTGTAGATGTTAGATTACTTATTATCATGTTCTGCATTTTCTTTTCTTGTCCTGTAGACGTAGGATTACTTATTCTCATGTTCTGTATTTTCTTAATTCAAATCACTTCTTTCCAGGTGAAAATAATCCATGTGAAGGTTCATTGAACTATTGTGTGGTAATGGTAGATGATTTCAAGCCTTGGCAATCCCTTAGTTGATGCTGAACCTTTAATGTGGCTATATTATTAGTGTGTTTTTGGGGTACTCTGTGAAAGTATTTTGATTTTTATGATGTTTCTCTTCGACTATACTATTATTCAAGATGGTTAAGTAAAATTGTTAAAGGATTATTATTTTGGATGATTGTTGCAAAACATTCTTGATGCCATTGGTTATATTTTTGTGTCATCACCAGGCAGTTGGTATAAAAATTCTTGCGTCCCTTAGCAGAAAGGATGTAAAAAGGATTTGCGGCAATAATTATCCTGATTGGATATCTTTTCAGATGTATGAACAGGTAAGTTGTCCCTTATTTTTATCTCTACAGAGTTTATTATTTTAATTTTTATTTGGGATTTTATGAATATGTTAACTACTTGAATGATTAATATTCAGTACATAGGTGAAGTAACAACTAGTCAATCAGTAGGGTAGCTTTTATACATGGGAGGCATGCATTTTATACAATATATGATAACTTTCTCATTCATAGAATTTTTTTTTTTTGTTTTAATTGCTTTTTTCATTTTTTTCCTCTGGTGTACCAGTGTTCAATATGCATTTTCAGGTTGATACTTACTCGCTATACCAGTGTTTCAATATAAGTTCTCATCCTTGATTGAAGTTCAACTTTCCTCCACTTTATATTTCTTCAGGAAATGTATATCTCTGGTTTGTAATAGTGTAACCACGTTGAGGCGTTTCAAACATCCACTTGTAGGTTTATCCTGTACCAAAATAAATAATTCCTGTGACTTGACCATAATATAAGTTGATGAATGTTAAAAAAAAAAAAAGAATATGAATGCTTTAGTTTTACTTGTGAACTGGTTAGTTTAAGTGTTGCTTTCTCATGCATGAAGTGTTATTGCCTTGAAATTATGTTGAACGTATTAAGTCTTCTTTTCATGTTTTTGTTGTATTTGTTCAATCCAAGAATGTCATTTCTTTCAGGTGAAATGGCTAAACAAGGAACTGGAAAAACTGTCGCCTTTTCTTGCAGAAGTAAGCTTCTCTTCCTTTTTATTGAGTAGTCATCAATTGATTTTGGTGACCATTTTCTGTTTATTTAATGTTATATTTTTCTTCTCGATTACATACAATGCCCATGCTTTCCTTGTTAAGTTTGGTATTGTAAGTCTGTTTTTTTTTTTATTTTTTTTCTTTTTTATTTTTAATTGAATTTGGAGAAGCAAATTTTTTTTTTCTGTGCTCAATCAACATTCCTTCCATCAATATCATTTCTATATTCTGCTTGCATTATTAGAAGTAATGGCAAATAATTTGTTATTATTTTACAGAAATTAGCATGGAATGAAAGACTTTCAGTTTGGGAAAGAAAAAGGGGATTGGATTATGAGGAACTTCTTGGTTTATTCCTTTGTATTTTCTTCCAAGATTTGCTCTTTTGAAATTGATTGTTGTATTAAAGTGGCACTTGAAACCATATCCATATGGTGCCCAAATTTTGAATATATTGTGGAAGAATCGCTATATGTTCATTGTTTTGTTGACAACCTATTATTATTTTTGTTGACAACCTATTATTGTCCTTATTTCCAGCCAACTTCAGTGATCATAAGAGAATCTATCGAACCATTACCGGAAGAATATCGACCTCCAGGAATCACATCACTGAAGTTCAGAAAATTCTCTCTTGGAAATGTAGCACCAAAGATTGAAGGTCTGAATTCACAATTACTTTTTTAGTATTTTTGATTGTTAATTTAAACCATCCTAGTCTATATTTTGAATCTTGTAAGCTATGATTAGTAATTGAGGAACTTTGTGGGGGGGGGGGGGGGGGAGAGACAATTATTTAGTCTTCTAACTTCTGTTTGATTTTGCAATTGCTTCTAGTCTTCTCGTAATAACTTTTCACTGATGAAGAGAGTGGATATTATACAAGTGTGTCGCAAAGTGGGTGGAAAAGTCAAAAACCTCAGAAATTTTAGTATAGATTTGAGGGAGATAATGGAAGACCAACCATGATAAGATAATGTTTTGTTTATTTTAAAAAATCAAGAGAAACTCTAAGACCTATTTATGCTACACAAACTCTGCTAGGTAAATTTTTTGATGAGAACTTAAATTATGCTTAAAGTAAAATCCTTCATGGAAGGCTTGGTACTTGAAGTGAGTTACATATAGGACATGTTATTGCTCAATGGATGCAATATCTCGGCATTGAAGAACTGAATTTGAGAAAAGGAAGAAATGAATGATTGTGGTTGAGGGAGGTGTGGTTGAGAGTGGTCCTAGCATTTAGCTGATGTATAACACTCAGGACTCTGATATGGAGCTGTCAACAAAGTGTTCAATCACAATGTCCCCTTTAGTTTTCTTGCCAAAGACTAGAGAGTATGATTTGAAGAAAAGTTCTTTTTGGTCGAAGAAAAGTTCCTTTCCCGTTCATTTTCCTTTTATTTCTTTATTTCTTTTTGGCAAAGATTTTGGACTCGTGATGCTTCCATATAGAACTCCACTGATCCAATTCATATGGGCTGATACAGACAATCCAGTCTGTATTTTGAGTGATACACCGAGGTATTGGTATGACATTGGCAGATCCATGTTGGAGATTAGATATGCCTGATCTGATGCCAATACTTGAAACCATACTTTCCGGTACAGCGTTGGGAATTGAAAATCAGTTCCTCTCCCCTTTCTTTAATCATCCTGATATAGCTCAGAAACAACCATGGCTATGTCTTGATTATTTTGCTTGCTAACAATGTGCATCCATTACCCTGCATTTGGATAGTTGTGTTTTATACTGTTCACCTTTGGCACAGATGTTACAGTAATTAATTTAATAATTTATGTAGGTATTTGTGTTCAGAGCCTGAAGGAAGATCAGATTACCATGGATATTGACTCCCGCTGGGGTAGTAATGCTAGCATCATTCTTGATGTTAAGGCAGCAGTTGTTGCTTCTTTACCCGTCCAGGTTGGTAAATTAAATATCTTGACAGCTTAGGTACTTGGAGGGATGGGAACGGGTTGGTAAGAATTGGGGTCATTCCTAGTCTGTGATTGAACTTAACCTGAAGAAAAAGATAAATAGAATGGAGGGATGATAGGAATCAGTTAAGAATTTTAGATGTTATCACTATTCACTAGTTTCTTTGTTTTTCTTGTAACTAATACCGATGTGTGTTTGTGGTCTCTGACCAAATCTGCCCTGGACAGCTGGACCTTGGTTAAGATATACCAAGACCTCCTCAATATGGATGTGAGGTGCTGGTAACCCATTTAATCCAGTCCATTGTAGTGCTGAGCTCTCCAATGTAGCGTTTATAATCTACCATATATTCATGGAAGGGCCCTTTATGTTGAATATTGGCAAGTGGTCACTCGGTTACACATATGCTGGATTAAGTCAATCTCCTATCCTGCTTTCTTGAAAATTGTGGTTTTACTACTGGCTGCAGTTGAAAAATCTTCAAATTTACGCTATTGTGCGTGTTATCTTTCAACTAGCTGAAGAGCTCCCTTGCATTTCTGCTGTGTTAGTTGCTTTCCTTGCCGAGGTATGTCCAACTTCGCGACTTTCCTTGCCTTTGTTGATTTAGTATTTGAGAGGTCATGTTATTCCCAACTCTTTGATGGCATTCAAAAATATTTGGGGGTTTGGATATTCTTTGCTAGTAATAGTATTTTAAGTTGGAAATCTTACATCGGGATAAGAGATTAAGTAAACCATGTAAGGACTTGGAACGAGCGTCTTGCGAAGTCAGTGGCATTGGCCCAAAGGCTGAACCATTTATTCTGTGCAAGCGTTGAGTTGCGAATGGACTCATAGTGGTCAATTCTAAGGATCGCATCTTACTAACACTAACAGGCGGTTGCAGGTTGATGCAGGGGGGTTGTGGCGGTGAGGAAGCAAGGTTGCAGCAGATAGCAAGGGTTTGGATGCAGCGATGGCGAGGGTCGATTGAAGGGTTCTAGTGCAGGGGTCGTTTGCAAGCAACGATTGCAAGATGGGAGGGTTTGGTTCGATTGCAGGGATCATTTGTAGGTAGACGGGAAGATGGTCTTCAGACGGTGTTTTTGGTCACAGGGAACACAAAAGCAAGGAATAGACAGTGAAATAACAGCAGCTTACGATAGTAATAATAAACATTGGCTTGAGTTCTATATCTTGAGGGCATGTTTGGCATTTGGACGGTCAAGATCACCGGTGAATAATCGATCCCTGTTGATTCCGATCCAGGTCGAGTTGGAATCGGTCTTAAAAACCTTAGAATCGGCCATATGATCTGAAAACCCATCAACTTAGAGGAATCTTGACATTTATATTCTCATTAAGAACAACAGAAATTGGGATCGGTCCTAGCCAATTTCAATACCAATTGGTCAATTCTCACTCTAATTCATTGATTTTTAAAACCCTGATCAAGAACGATGACCACCTCCCAATTAGGAGTCTAGAAGCGTTACCCATATGGGCTGGGTTAGGAAGTGCTAAGGAATATATTTACTTAGGCCCCAAAGTTCCCATGGGCTGGTCCAGTTTGCATCCAAAATATAGAATTAATTGAGACTTTGTTTGGTTGCAGGTGAAATTTGAATGGAGGGAAGTGAACTTTCACTTTTAATTATTACCCAACATGATTCTATAAGTTACTTAGATTTTTTTCCTAATTTAGTATATGATATCTTTTAGATGTTTTTTCATTTTTCACTTTTCAAATCAAAGAAAGTCAGATGCAAAGTAAAATGAAATTTAATAACCAAATATAGAATGAATTGAAGGTTAATGATATAATCATGTGGGGAGGGGGATAATGACTACGAAAAATTCTATTCTAGGTTTATAAATTTCACTTCTCATCTCTTTGATTTTTCTTACAACCAAATAGAGTAGAGAAAAGGGTTTTAGTTTTTGATTTATGAATCCTTTGTCTACAAGTGCCTTGATGGGAGCTCTTTGTTTTCCTATAGAAAATAAATTATAGGATAATGTTTATGCCCGGGAGTATGGCTTACATTAGTGCCCCATGTGTGTATCTCTCTTCCCCCCTCTCCCCAATAGAGGGCAAAGATGCCATTTCTTTTCTTGTAGTCACTCACATTTATCTTAATCGTTTCACCAAGCCAATGAACTTAAGCATCTACTATAGTGAGCTAATTAAGTAGCTAGTGCTACACGGAACAAGGAAGAGATTAGTTCTCATTATCTCACAAATCTAACACGTTTAGCAAGTTATTCAAGCTTAATCATCACATATTGTATGACGGTGTGCATATATTATGGTCATCATTGATTATCCACCTATTTAAGCATCTTTATTTTATTTAAGGACTTGTTTATTGTTGTGGGGTGGGGTTAGAAGTTGGGTTTTGTTGAGACCTTAATTACAAAGTCAGATTACTATTAATACGAACAAGGGCAACAATGGTCATAGTTATAATTATCCTTCACATCTTTTCACATATAAAAGTTGGTGGGTGATTAGTGATTTCATATTCTTAATTCTTCAGGTGTGTAATTTATGGAGTATGGGGAGCAGCTAAGCCATGTTTTATTTGGATAGAAACAATATCATTTAACCAAGGCAAACTTAGAGAATGGATCAGATCAAAATGTACGAGAACGTCCTTGATTCATAGATTTAAAATCAATTTTCTCTCTCTTCATTTAATATATTCTAAATCCATGGACCAGTGATATACGAGAACATTCTCATATGTAAGTCTGATCTGTTCACCCAAATTTACCGATCATTCCATCAACTCTCTCATCAGAATCCTTCTTTCCTTCTAGAGAATCTTGCATATCTTGGTGACTTATGCGTTGGCCTAAACTAACTTAGCCAAATAAGTTCTTTATGGAACTCTCTTTTATGACTTAGAAAACCAATATTTTGAGACCCACATTGGATTGGTCTAATCCTAAGGCACCCATTCATATAAATAGGTGTAGGTCCATCTCCATTAACCGCTCCGGCATTGACAGGGGAAAGAGAAAACCTCAGGCGCCACTTTGTTGATTACTAGGTAATGATTTTATTGAAAAATACTGAAGTTGTGGTATTTATCTACTCAAGATTGAATCTCTCTAGCTATCAATTAAGTGTTCTATGGAAAAAGGAAATACCAATTAAGTGTTATATATATATATATATATATATATACACTGTTGCCCAGATGCTTGAACTAGGCATGGCAAACCCCCTGAATGCCTAAGTTGGGATCTAGGATCCGGTGGCTTGGTCTCCAACTTTGATTCAAACCACCCACACCCCGTCACACACCAAAAAAAAAAAGAACGAAAAATATATAATAAATAAATAAAATATAAAGGAAACTGAATCACCTATCTTATCTTAAAGATCCCGTTGATCCAAGGATCTTTGATAGGTCTAGAGACTCTAGATTGTCTTGTGGTTTGATCAATCAGTGAAAATGGTACCCAAGGTGAGTTGAAGCATAAGTGGTATCACCTGATAATATGAACGATGATAAAAATAAGTTGACATTAAGATCTTTTGCTCACATGTTAAATTTCATTTTGATTCATTTTTCCTTAGAAGCAAACTAGATATTTAAATATGAGAATACATACTTAGAGGATACAATAGATTACCTTGGTGGTGCTAGGTGCCCTAACATATGTGAGGGTATTGGCTATATATGAGAAATGTATTGAACTTTAATATGAAATTCGATATATGGTTTTTCCATAAATATCCAATATTAAAATTATCATGTCACTCCTCCATGTAACAAAAACACAGCATATTGATATATATATATATATATATATATATAAAACCCAATCTAAGTGTGCTTTTTTTTCTTATGGAGAAATAGTTGTTGTGGTAGCATGGCCCCTGTGCCCATACACATGGGGTGAAATAATCCACCCATCCCCCATAAAATAAAAAATAATACCTCTATTAATAATTCCTTGTGCGCTTCCTTTGGTCATCATGCACTTGCAGAAGCCACACTTTTCCATAGAAAGTACTCCCCCTCCCCCCTCTTTTATTGTTAATCTTCTAATGGCACTTGTATAATCCTCTATGCTTCTTAGACAAGACCTACTTTAAAGTCTTAAAACTTAAAAGCCATTACCACGTTTTTCTCTCCCTACTTCTTTATTAGAACCCTAAAGGAAAGGAAAGGAATAAAGAGGTAGTCACATGAAAGCAATAAAGATGTAGTCTCATGCATCCCCTAAGTACTTTCAGAGTATACTATGTATTTACCCTCTTGGTTTGATAAGATCAGCCCTCCTGATTTCTTGGTATAGTTAATGTGTTTAGGTGGATCCTAATCAATGTTCTGATCTTGATCCTTTTCAGCAAAGACAAGGTGGTTTATCCTAATTAATATTCACCGACCAATTACCGGATCACATTAAATCTTATATTTGTCCAAAAAGAATATGTTTAATGTTTCTTTGACTTAAAGCCTTGTCAAGGTAGGACCCTATATATATATATTATATATATATATAGATTAATACTAATCCAAAACACTGAAAAAGCTATTTCAAGAACTGATCACTGAAGCTTGTGTTCTTTAAATCAGATCATTACATATTCCATTTTTAATTTAAGGACTTAAATGAAGATCATTCGGACTAATTTACTGGATTCTGTCTAGCTTCTCTTTATTCTCTTATCTGTAATCCACTAATTTGTTCTTCTTCCTTTTGTCCTTGTATCAACAATTCTATTTTATACTTCTCTCACCTATACTATGTATGACCTTAGGAGACATATTTTTTGTGATTAGTTTTAGCTAATTAATAATTCAATAAGCTTATCAGGTACCTCATGCAATTAGTTTATCACTTATAGCCTCATAAAATAACCCATTTAACATGTAGAGTTTCAATTAATTTTCTCATGTATATCATATTATATATATCTTATATAGTAAGACCGTACAAGGACTATACCAAACCCTAATTATAATTAATCAAATCTACATGGTAACCAACAAGATTGGGAAAATCTCATGCCACTATATTAATTTATTTTTTATACCCACAAAAAGATATTAAACTTCTAAAAATTAATGGTTTCAAATTCCAATCATCTGATAGTACTGAGAGAAGCTTGTTCTTATATACATACAAACATGATATAATTGATATGGGAACGTTGCTATATATACAGGCAAAATGATTTTTTGATATCAAATTGAATCGATTCAATCTCTATGTACTATATGTTGATATCTATGTCAACTGAGACAAATACGAACACCGATATCACTATCACTAAAATTAAACTTGTCTGAGACTAGGACAATACTTGATTGCTATAATACAAGGATGACCGGTGAAGATGTGAAGATAATGAATAGAGATTTGGTTCAATGCATTTAATCTTCAATAAGAAGATGAAGAACTAATAATGGTTAGATAGATATCGAGAAAGGGAAGCCCACCAGGTTTGCCTTATAATACAGGGACAATAGCTCCTAGTCCAACACTAGGATAGCCTAGTGGTGGTTGTTTCGGCTTGTGGAGCCGGCACCCAGGAGATGAGGTCGTGGAATCGAACCCTGTGGATTAAGTGCACAGTCTCAGGTTTGATTCTCCATCTGTGCATCTGCGATTTAAGTGGAGATCAAAGCGGTGGGTTGCTATGCTAGTTTTCCCGAGGATTAGTCAAGGTGCGCGTAAGCTAACCCGGACACCTTTGGTTAAAAAAAATATATTATATATTTGATAGAGGGTATTATATAATCAATCATGATCCTATAATATATTCTCCATATAATATTGAGTAGAGTAGATGGTATTGTTATATAATTATGATTGTATATTAATGGACTAATGGTCTATATAGGAAAAATGTGTTGTGTTGGATTGGTTTGACTGCTTATCGAACATGATGTGTTTCTTGGCTGGTCAATCAGCTTGAGAAAAGCGAAGGTAGGGGTGTCAATCAGTCAGTTTAGTTTAGTTTCCTACTAGACTGAATCAATTTTGATGTGAAAATGTTGAAATTGAAATAAAATCAATGAGGAAACTTCGATTTGATTTCAATTTCTTTTTATCAATTTGTTGTCTAGTTGATGTTGATTCGGTTTGGCCCTATGACCCCACCCCGACCCTCACCACCTCTTCTCTGCCCCACGCCCCTCTACCCTCTCCAACCCCACCCGTACCCTTGCAACACCCTAGCCGCCCCCCTTGCAACCCCAACTCCCAAACACCCGGCCCCCACCAGCTTATTGCCCACACTGGCCCTATGCCCTTGGCTCCACCATGCCCCCACCCACTCTCCTTGCTCCATGCCCCTCCTAGTCACACTCGAACCCTAAACTCCTGTGCCATCTCCTTTCCCACTTGTCCTTGTCCCACATCCTCTACCATCCCTGCAAACACCTACAAGATTTCCCTTATCACTCCTCAACAACCTCCATGTAATCTCCCATTGGGTCCGCCACCACCCCTGCCCTGCCCTGCCCTGCCCTGCCCTGCCCGGCCCGCCTGAAACTCTATATTGTTGATCACCTATCTTCTTTCCCACGCTTCCCGATCCCACACCCTCTACCATTCCCCGCAAATACTTGCAAGCTTTCCCAGTCACCCCTCTCCCCTCCACTAAACCTCCTTCTCACTTTACCAGCACATCACTGATTCGATATCTGCCTAGTTCAATATTAGTGTTAGTTGATATCAACACTCACTGAAACCCTGTTCCCATTTCCAACAAAAAAAAAAAAAAAATCAAATAGGTTCAAACCCTGTTCCCAATATAAAAAAGGAAAAAATCAAATAGGTTCAAGAATTGGGTTCGGATTTTCTGCATGTATGTGTATCCTTTTCTTCATGTATCATCAGAGAATGCCAAGTGTCCTTTTCACTCATAGGTATCCTTCATTTTTTATTTATTTTTTTTAAATCCTTCTGTGCATCCTCAATGATGTTAAACGAGACACTTGGAATTTACCAAAAAAAATAAAAATAAAATTGAGTGGGATGCGGCTCCAATCCTATGCATGGATTTGCCATATTACCAACAGATGCAGCAGACCCAGATCAAACGCACAACAAAATGAAAAATGAATGGTGGATACAGACGACAACATTTTTTTTTTTGGGTTTACAGTTTCTTCCTTTACAAGCCGAGCAGGCAAAAAGCTATTAAAAGGCACAGAGAGAGAGAGAGAGAGAGAGAGAGAGAGAGAGAGAGAGGTTGGAATGGGGCAAGGTGAGAATGTCTCTGTGAAGTCTAAAACAAATCGCAGCAGATCTTCTTCCTGTCAATGACACTCTAATTGACACAATCCTTGAGAGATATAATTATATACCCTGACGTCTCCCCATTCTTTCAACTCCTCCATCCCTCCATGTCTGATATTGTCTCCCACATAGACTCCTAAAATTAAGATATGGGTGAGAGACCCAAACGCAGGGATTTTATTCCTCCAAATCCCATCTTTCCTTTCCAACAAGGCCATCATCATGACCTGTTCTTCCAACCTTCATCTACTTATCCCTCCCTGCAACAAAACGACCCACCACATAATCATACAGTCCTGCCCATGTCTCCTTCTTTAGACTTCACTGATCCCCCTCCTTCCGCTACTCCCAACTCTTTTGATGAAACCTGTAACGAGAAAATCAAGAAAAGGATTATGCATAGAGATTTGGAGCGTCAAAGAAGGCAAGAAATGACCACCCTTTATGCATCCCTTCGATCACTTCTCCCTCTACAATATCTGAAGGTGATCAGATATCTATATACAAAACTTCTTCTTCTTCTCCCTTTCTTTTCTTAGAAATTGTGATCTCTCTGGGTTAGTTCCTTATTATTTAGCTGTTTTAGGGGTGTGGAACTGGTGATGCAATCTTGCAGGGAAAGCGAGCTATCTCTGATCACATGAACGAAGCTGCCAATTATATAAGAGACCTAAGGAAGAGAATCCAAGAACTTAGTGCCAAGAGAGATAAGCTCAGAAAGAGACCCAATTCAGGCGCTCCCGACGTCGTCGTCGTCGTCACCGGCAATTATCCGCCAAGGAACTGTGTTATTGTCCAGCCTTGTTTGGGTGGAGTGGAGGTTGTTATTAGCAGTGGCTTAAGGAATGGAGAGCTTCCATTGTCGAGGGTTCTCAGAGTTATAGTCGACTATGGGTTTTGTATAATTAGCTGCGTTTCGACTAGAGTGGATGAGAGGTCACTTCACACTATTCATTCCGAGGTACTATGAAATCAAATCAAATCAAATTAAAAGGATCTTTGATGAATTTTCTTCCTTTCTTTCAAATTTGATTGAATTCTCAAGTTTAGGTTTTCATGTTGAGTTATTTTCTTTTCTCCCTTTTTCTACGTAAACAAAGCTTCTTCTCATTCATCGCCAGTGTACATACAGGTTAGCGATGATCTCACAGATGTGGATCTATCACGCCTGCAGCAGATACTGACTGATTTGATCTCATCCCCTTCGAGTTAGGGTTCCATGAGACCTGGCCGGTTTCTCCTTTTCTTCCTCCTTTGTTGAATTTGAAGGGTGTTTTACCTTGGTGGGCATTTGTGTATCACCATTCTCACCTCATGAATCATATCAAAATGCGGATATCAGAAGTTTTTGGATGTTTTTGGTTCTCTTTGGAGGTTGTCAATGGTTTTATTATGTACATAGTTTTCTCTCTTGATTGAATCTTTTGATAAGAATGGAAACCCTCACAGTGACTTGGATTCTCCCATCATTGAAGAAGGTGGCTTGTTGATCAGTTAATTGCATGCATGCATTCATCTTAATGCTGGGTTTGGTATGCATTCTCGGTATAGATTCTTGGTTTATATATAACACATTTGGAAACCCCCTTCTCTATTATCTTGGTGTAAATGTGTTTTAGATCCATAATTTATTCCGAGAATGCATACCGAACCCATCTTTAAGATGTTGCCATCAAATGTTAAGACAAGGATCAAGTTAATTACAGCTTGTATCATCCATCCACACAATTATATATATCGTCCTCACATGCAAGTCAAAGAAAACTACTACTTGATAAGTTAGTTATGGTTGTATACTATTTTTTGGATGAATGGTTGGATAATATTAATAGGGTAGATTTCCTTATTGTTCATTTCTATGATAATATAAAGTTCTAGAATCCATGCTAAAAGAGTTTCTTAGGTTTTTTCCAGAACTGGCTACCAACCTGAGGTGCCAACCCTTCTCTTCGATCTAGGTTTGGGACCCCCATTAAACATGAGCAGATTTACTCTAAAATCAGCTCTAATATGATCATTATTTACTAGGAGCGATAAAGTTAAGAATAATTATATTAAAACTGATTTAGGAGTAGCTCAGGTTCTTGATAAATTATGGGAAAGTTGTTTGAAGTGGTATGGCCATATTCAACAGACACTAGGATAGTCTAGTGGTGGTAGCTTCGGCTTGTGGAGCGTTGTGGGATCGAACCCTGTCACACGCATTGTGTGAATGTGTGTGTGTGTATGTTTTCTTATTTATTCTGTACCCACCCATGGGTTGCCCAGATGGTTAGGGTAAACTGGGGATTGTGTGGATTAGGCGCACGGTCTCAGGATAGATTCTCCATCTATGCATTTGTGATTTAAGTGGAGATCATGGCGTTGGGTTGTTGTGCTAATTTCCTCGAGGATTAATCGAGGTGCACGTAAGCTGGCCCGGACACCTTGATTAACAAAAAAAAACAAAGGCCTTTGGATGCTCCAGTATGGAGTAGTGATTTGATTTTGATTGAAGGAGCTAAGAGAGTCAAGGGAAAACTGACCCTAAGAGAAGTGGTAAAGAAAAACATGCATATGTTAGATCTTTATCAAGTATGACCTCGAATAGAACTCATTGGAAGGCAAGGATCCATGTAGCTGACCCATTTAATTGGGATATGGCTGAATTGTTATTCTTATTGTTGTTGTTGTACTTATTGTTCATTTATTGATCTATTTTTCTCTTGGAATAAAATGATACATGAAATGATAGTATATATGTAAAGAAGATTATTAGATTCAGCTTATTGTGCGTAATTGCCAGCATGATAACACGTTTTTGGAAGCTTCGTTCTTATTCTTCTTATTATTACTGTAAAGTAGTTCCTAATTAAGATTTGTTCCAGCTTTCCAATCTGAAGAACATTGATAAGTCCTTGTTCCATTCTTTATTAATGTAGATTTGAGTTCCTCATGTTTACAATAGAAGCTACTTGTCTATATACCATCTGCATTATTGTGTGTATGTCCGGCCCATATCTGTCCATATCTTCTGTACCTAACGTGCTTCTGAGATGGGTCTTATTTTAATATTTGGACAAAAGCAATAAGGATAGCTATTACATTGTCAGAAAGTTGAGACCAGTTAAGTCTCCATCTGAATATGATTTGGTATCACATAGAATTCCATATATATATATATATATATATATAGGTACCTAATGGTATATTATGGAGCAAACCAAGAAACTAATCCATAATTGAGTTCAAACCAGCCTTTTTCAATTCCCTATTTTAATGTAATAAACATGCCAATCTTATTTTGGGAGTGGAAGTCTTTACCTCCATGTGACATTGAGTGTTGCCTACTAGTAGATTACTTGCTATACTCTCAATTAATTATTGTTGATATCAGTGATCAGTCAATGTGTCTACATGGACTTTTAATTAACAAATGCCACATGTTCTTTGCCAGGTGATTTAAGAACTAAACTAGGAATGAATTGTGGGAAGTCTTTTGGAGGAGAATATTTGCAAGTGGGATTAGTGCTTAGTATAGTCCAGATTCCAGACTTACCAGTTTAACAAGATAATTTCTTCATGAAATACCCATTTAACGAGCTGATATGAACGCAAGTTGTCTAATTTTTTTTGGTAAAGAAGCTATCTTATTCTCATCAAGCAATTCATGTCCTCCATTGAGACCTCATTTTAATTAGCTACTCATTTCTGCCAAACTCAAGGTTTAAACATTAGTAAGTTGCTAGAAGTAGAGGTTGATATCCAGAATTGGGTTTTAGAACTAAAGGTCGAGAAAGCTATAAGACATGTTAGTCTTAGCTACTTTCAGGGAATTACACTAGAAAATGAGACTCTGTCTTAAAATTAAGATGAATTATGATCAGGAACATATGTCATCAATGGTAATAGAAGATGGGAATCTAAGTGTAGATTTCATTTTATTTCTTGTTTCAGTGTAGGAAATAGAACTCTATATAATCTTTCCAGTAGTATTAAACCATTGTTATTTAAGATTTTCATGGCTTATATTGTGCTTCTTTTTTATGATGAAGGGAAAAATCATTCCTTACTCCTCAAGGAATTGAATAAAATGAATCCCTCTTTTGTTTGACTTATGGTTGGTAACAAGGACAAATAACCCCTTTGGTCTCTAGCTTTTTTACTTGTATGTAGGAGTATAAGTGCTTTAATTTTTTATGCACAATCTATGATCATTTTTGAAATCCAGGAATTTGAAAAATGCTATGGGTAGTTGTAATGTTTGCACAATCTATTATATATCATTTTTGTTATCTTTTGATTTTTGCACAGTCTTCTTTCAAATACTATGAGGGCATTCCATCTTGTTTCTTTGTTCACTCTGTGAGACTGTCCTCAGATGTGGGGTGCTTCTCTTTATAATGCATTTTGCATTCATTCTCTATAGTATCTAAGTTGATATGTTGCATGCAGTGAAGCTTTCTTCACATATATATCTCAATGTTACCTTATTAGATATGAACTTTCAAAGTATGAACTTGATACCTTAAAATATGAAGTTAAAGATTAAGAAAATGCCATCGGAAGTGTGAGATTCCCATTGACATGATATATAACTTAGTCCTCTTGTGTGAATTTTTGGTACATATGAGCCATACCCACAAGAAGACCTACAGCAATTTATGAAGAGCAAATAAACCTTTATTTTTGGAAACTCAAAAATTTGAAGGAATAAATATAGAAAAAAAAAAAAAAAAGATCACTTCAATCATCAAGAATCACTAAGCAGATAAAGGATGGCCATGCTAAATTACAAAAAGAACAAAAAAATAAAAAAAATCAGTGATCAAAATTTAAAGGTTCTAAAGGTTAGGGGAGAAGATAATGTCAATGAGATCTTGAAATAAAAATTAACATTTGTTTGTCTGCTACTTGGTTAATTGGATTTCAGTTATTTATTTGCAAAGTGAATCTTTTCATCATTTTTCTTTTGACTTCAACGAGAGAGGGTGGAAGGAATTATGTAGCACCTTACACATCATATCATAATTGGTGCACTAGCCAGCTCTTCTAACGAATAAAAAAGGAGAGTCAATCTAATATATATCTTTAGTCAACATGCTTTCCCCTTGAAGGTGCCAGCTAGCTTGACTTTTAAGGAGGGTCATTTATTCTCCCAAGGCTTTATTTGGTATGCATTCTCAGAATATATACGTTTTAGGTGTAAAATATATTATGTTTGGCATGCATTGTCAAACTAAATTTTAAGTCTAAAACGCATTCAAGTAACCATCCATCCCAAAATCTTTTTGTTTTTTGTACATAGAGGAGGTAGAAATTGATGAGGTCGATCCTCTTCCCTGCAGGTAAACCACCCATCCCATCTCACACAGACCATGGGGTGGTTACTTGCATGGTAGGGGATCCAGATTTAAAACAAATTTGGCATGCTTTTTTTTTTTTTTTTTTTATCAGAAAATAAAAATAATGGTTTTGTAAGGTGTTTGCAAGAATTCGAGCTCATGGAGTTTACCAATGGCTGGAAGGAGAAAAAAAAGGGGGGTGAGTGTGCATGGTAGTCTGGATAGATTGTCAAGATGCGGTAGACTGGCTTAAATAATGGAGCATGAGGGGATGGCCATGGATATATTTAACTTCTTTTATGATGTGCAACAACTTATGAAATATTTTGGATCTGTCTATTGGTATGATTAAGAGACATAGGAATGATGTTTTGATTACTAATAAATGGGAAAGAAGGGCGAGAGTTCAGCATTGATGTTTAAACATTTCAATTCTCATAAATAATTATATTTTGTTTGTCATATCTAATTATATTTCGATCTCACATATACTATGACCTTAGGACTTAATTAAACCCTTAGGAGACAATTTTTTGTGATTGATTTTAGCTAACTAATAATTCAATATGCTTATCGGATACCACATGCACTTAGTTTATCACTTATAGCCTCATAAAATTACTTTTTCATAACATGTGGAGATTTCTACCAAAAAATATACATGTAGGGATATATAAATATATATATATATATATATCTTATGTAGTAAGACCGTATAAGAACTACACCAAACCCTAATTATAATTAGGCAAATCTACATGGTAATCAACATGATTGGGACAAATCTTATGCCACTATATTAATTTATTTCTTGTACCCACCAAAAAAAAATTAAAGCTTCTAAAAATTAATGGTTTTAAATATCTTGTAATACTTTTCAACAAAAAAAAAAAATCTGAAAATACTGAGGGAAGCTTGTCCTTAATTATATACAATTATACATGCAAACCTACAAACCTGATATCAAACGTGGGTTTAGGATTTACAAGTTTAAGAATCCCATTTCTACTTGTGTCATGGCATAAATCATGTGAATTTTAATCTCGCGGTTTTGATGAGTCAGTCGATACAATCAAAAAGTGATTTTGTTAATCGAAAAACGAATTTTTGATATCGAATTGGTATCAATATTCAATCAACAAATATTGGTATTAATATTGAATTGATAAATATTAGTATCAGTATCAGTATCAACTGAGATCAATACAAACACCGGTACCAAATCACTAAACCTTATCTAGGAATGGAACAATCCAGTAAAATGTGCAGATAATGAATAGAGATTTGGTTGAATGCATATAATCTTCAATGAGAATGAGAAGATCAAGTACTAATAATGGTTAGATAGATATCAGGCAAGGGAAGCCCACCATTTGGTATTAATATGGGGCAGTGTCTATTACTACCTGTAACTTTGTCCTTTGGTTGGGCTTATAATACAAGGGCAACATCTCCTCATCCAACTAGAGGTGCAATGAGTGTTGGTGTACGATGTCTTGTATTCCGTCAGAGTTTAATCCAGGGAGTACTGGTGCAACACCTCGATAGGCAGGATGACGATCCCGCTACAATGAAGTTGTATTATAGAATTTGGTATTTCCAGATCCCCCGAAGATCTCCTTGATACTGTTGGTAGTGCTTCACTTAGATATTAATTTCCATTTAACTTCTCCCCACTCTCTAAATCTCCAATGGCCCAATGCATTCTCTGATCCCAACTACAGTCATTTACAAGTGTCCCACATGTCGGCTGCTGATGATTACAATTGTGGGAGGGATGAATACTTCAACTAGAAGAAATCTCCAGTAATTTAATATTATGTAGATTAGATTATGTTCTTATATAATTATGATCATATGATGGTTCATAGAAGAAAATGTGTTACTAATAAGGGTGTCAAAGTTGAGATCGAATTGATCAGATCAATTGAATCAAATAAAATTTTGTATCGATTTGATTTTGGATTGTTTTATGGAGTCAGTAGAAATCAAATTACGACGATTAAATGCATCGATTGAAATAAATTTAAAAAGAGGGGGGATCGAAAGTCGTAAAAATCTGAGATCAGATCGAAAGTAACTCGATAAGAAATTTAAAAAAAAAACCCCACAAAAATCCAGGATTCTCTTTAATTTCCTTATATATACACATGTAAATCTGAAACCAGAATAAGAAAAATGGATTAAACTGGACTGAAACAAATTGAAACAAAAAACTTAGGCTGTGTTTGGTGATCATTTAGAAAAAAGTTTCTGACATTTTTTCATTCAATGGGAACCAAAAAATGGAATAAAACATTATGTGTCAACTAGGCGTCAACTTGTTCCATCATTCTAGTTTCATTTTAAATAAAAAAAAAAGTGAACAACTAAGATAATTGTTCCTGAAAGGTTCATCAGACACCATTTTTTTTGTTTTAAAATGACATTTTGACATAAAAACTGAAAATTCTATATTTGACACGAAACATTGTTTCTGAAACTAAATAATTATCAAACGCAATCTTATTTAATCGTTTGATTTTGGTTATGTTGACCCAGTAAGGCCGAAACCGGTTTAGCCCAACCGATTGGCACCTTTATGTTGTGGACGCAACTCATCCCATGGTCCCAACTCCCAACCCCAAGCCAGAAAAAAACAAAAAGGGGGGTTCTGACAGGGTTCAGGAATTGGGTTGGGCGAGGTCTAACAAAAAGAGAGGTCGGAATGGGGGAAGAGAGGAGAGAGAGTCCTTTGAGTTGAGTTTGTCTGAAGTTTAAAACAATATCGCAGCAGATCTTCTTCTATTAACACAATCCTTGAGAGATATTATACCCTAACCTAACCTAACCTATTCCCCCTTCTTTCTCTTCTTTCTACTCCCCCTACTTCCCTTCCCCATGTCTGATATTGTGTCCCACATAGACTCCTAAAATTAAGATATGGGTGAGAGACCCAAACGCAGGGATTTTATTCCTCCAAATCCAATCTTTCCTTTCCAGCAAGCCACCCATGACCTGTTCTTCCAAGCTTCATCATCTATTCCTCCTTATTCTTATCACTCCAGCACTAATCCTCCTCTCAACCTTGATATAACCGAAGGAGGAAGGTGCAAGCCATCCACAGCTTCCAACTCTTCTGATGAAACCTGTAAAGAGAAAAATAAGAAAAGAATTATGCACAGAGATTTGGACCATCAAAGAAGGCAAGAAATGACCACCCTTTTTGCATCCCTCTGAGGGTAAAAATCCTCTGTTTTTCAAAATTATGTTTTGCTTTGTTTTGCTACCTGTAGAAGAGGACACGTGTCCTCCTTTAAACCAACAGTCAAGATTAGATTTGTTTTAAAGGGTAACAAAACCGGTTCACAAGAAAGGTTGACTCGAGTCATCCATTTGAACCGATTCTGACCAAACTATAAAACAGGTTTGAATTTCAATCCCTAAAAGCATTTCCCTCGCACGATTCTCTCCCTCTCTCTCTCTCTCTCTCACTCACCCCTCTCACTGCTTCTCTCACACTGCTCTTTCCTGCTGATGAGGGAAAGACCCTAGCGGTTTGCTCTGCTCACGAAGGTCTCGAACTGCTCTGCGATTGGAAGGTTAGGTTTCTCTCCTCAAAAGATATGTTTTTAAGTTTAAGGTCACGGGTTGCATCTCTGTCACGAAGTTTGTGGGTTGCTCTGTTCACGAAGGTGTATGTTTCTAAGCTGAAGGTCGAGGGTTGCGGGTTGCATCTCTGTCGCGAAGTTCACGGGTTGCATCTCTCTCATGAAGTTTGTGGGTTGCTATGTTCACAAAGGTCTCAGTGCTCACAAGGTTTGTTTCGAAGCTAAACCTTTTATTTGACATACGAATGCTAGTATGCTATTAGGTATGCAACCATTCATTAGCACTTGAAAACAAAAAATGCCTGGAGATTTTGGCCTTTACACACCAATACTATTTTTCTGCACTATATATTGTATCAATTGATTAATTACTTGATCTTGCTAGATTTACTTTCTTAATGTATGTATCCCAGTTGCCATTTTTTTTTTAGATTAGATTCAGAGTTGATTGATCCTAAAAGATCCCCATATTTGCAAAGTAAATTCCTGCACTGCTTCATGAGTTTGTATTAAGTTTTTATTCTTAGACCTTATTCATTGAATGGACCAAGGTTTATTCATTCGGAGTGATTGCTATGTGGCCCAAGGCCCATGACTGAATTATGGTTTAATTTTCTTTCACAACTGAGATGATTCTGTGGCTAGGCAGAGTACTTGTTGGGTGACTAAACTCTTGGTTGACTGATATGTTTAAAATGACTGAAATTTATGTTATTTTATTTACATGTTCAAGCCAACAACATCTGCTACTTTATTTTCTTGCCGAATAATCTTTCCTTTGTTTCATGACTTTATAGATAACCTGTACTTTTACAAGCTAAGTTTTTCAGCTACTTTCTTTTCTAACTGAATATCTTCCATTCTTCTTCTTTGTAGTAGTATTTGAGGTGCCATTGTTTTATTTGTTTTTTCTAGTATGGAGAATACTTGTTTGAATGATGTGAGAGAACCTCGAGTTGGTATATTATTCAATTCAAAATAGGAAGCATATGATTTTTACAATAGTTACGGACGAGCAATGGGGTTTAGTATTAGGAGACACTATGAATAAAAGCAAGAAAGACAAAATGACTATTACATCAAGGCGGTTTATTTCTTCAAAAGCTGGGTCTCGGAAACCAGATAAGCGAGATAGCAATACTATTAATCCCCGAGCTGAGACAAGACCAAGTGGCGAAGCACGGATGGCCAAATATTTGGGTGATGATGGAAAATACATGTGTCTTGAATTTGTGGGGGAACATAATCATGATCTTCATATTATATCAATAGTTCATATGATGCATTCACAGAGGCATATGTTAGACATACATAGGTATGAGATTGATTTGGCTGATGACTCAGGGATTAAACCTAGATCCACAGTTGAGTTGATGGGTAGGTAGGCTGGTGGGATCGAGAACTTGAACTGTACGACCCAAGATGTTAGGAACTATCTCTATAATAAAAGAATGCATGCCTTATCATATGGCGAAGCAGGTAGTTTGTTAAAGTACTTTGTTATTCAAACTAAGAACAATCCATCT
This sequence comes from Macadamia integrifolia, assembly GCF_013358625.1. NCBI lineage: Eukaryota > Viridiplantae > Streptophyta > Magnoliopsida > Proteales > Proteaceae > Macadamia > Macadamia integrifolia. Next base: position 117,593 of record NW_024868544.1, on the reverse strand, counting down.
TTCACATACTCATTTCAGCTAGATAGTGAAGAACAAATAATTAATATATTTTGGGTTGATCCAAAGATGATCATTGATTACGCACAATTTGGAAATGTATCAGTTTCGACACTACATTTCACACTAACAAAGAATGTAGGCCGCTTGGGGTGTTTGTTGGATTTAATCATCATAGAGGATGCACTGTATTCGAGGCTACACTTTTACATGATGTGATAGTGGAATCTTTCAAATGGTTGTTTGAGTTATTTGCTGAGGCACATGGTAGAAATAAACCTATAATTATCTTCACGGACCAAGATGCTGCTATGACTATAGCATTAACAGAAATGTGACCTCAGACTTGGCATAGGTTGTGTACATGGAACTTAACGTAGAATGGCATTAAGTATTTGGGTAATATGATGAAAGATGGCTCCGGTTTGTTTAAAAATATAAAAAAAATGCATATATCAATACGAAGAGGAAGAACAATTCGACAGAACATGGTATAAATTGCTTAGCGAATACAATGTTATAGATAATGCATGGTTGCGGCGCATGTATACACTTAGAAATAAATGGGAGAAGCGCTACATGAAAAACACATTCACATTAGGTATTCGAAGTACACAGCTCAGTGAGAGTTTGAACAATGATTTGAAGGACAATTTGAAGTCAACTTTGGATGTTGTGCAATTTTTTAAGCACTTCAAGAGAGTTCTTAGTCAAAAACTTGGTAATGAATTAAAAGTTGAATTTGAAGCAAGAAACAAGTTACCACAACTTGCAAATTCAATGTCAATTGTCCAGAAACAAGCTGTGGAACTTTACACTCCTACAATTTATGAGTTATTTCAAGAGCAATATAATTGGATGATTGTTTGTTGCACCAGAGGCCGGACTGACAGATTTCCCTTCATTGATTTTCGGGTTGGGATTATTGATGTAGAAGGTGAATATCAAGTTTGTTGTAACCCGCTTGATGGAATTATAAGTTGCGCTTGCAGGAAATTCGAAACAGATGGTCTTCTTTGTTGCCATCGTTTGAAAGTTTTGGATGTGCTAGACATAAAGTGTATTCCTGATGCCTATATTTTGAAGAGATGGACACGGGGAGCAAGAACTATGGTGGTCAATGACAGTAGAGGGAAAGAAGTTGAAGAGGATGTCAACCTGGACTGTACACAACAATATAAATGTATTTGGCATGAATTTGTTCAAATAACAGCAAAAGCTTCAAACACAGTTGAGGGTTACAAATTGTTGAAAGATGTTGCTAATAAATTAAGGTTGAAGCTTGATAATATTAGAATTAACTCAATTGATTTCCTTGATATACCAATATTGCTTGATTTCCCAATTGACTTATATGATTGAATACATTTGAACCATAAATAAAAAAAGTAAGGGTGGTAGACGGGTAAAGAGTTGGGTCGAAAAATAAGAAAAAAGAAAGAAAAATGGAAGGCCAAGTAACAGTCAACGATTACAAAAACAACAACCAACTCCTACACCAATGACTACGCAATTGTTGGATAACACATAGCCCAATTACATGTCACTTATGGTGAGTACTTTTAGTTTGTTATGTTGTTTTCTGCATTTTTTATGTCCCCTGTTCATACTGAGATTTGTGTTATAGACCTAGGAGTAGTGGATCTCTCAAATTTTAATGCTCTTAAGTATATAATGCTCTTTACTCATAATGCTTCAGTCTTACCCCAAAAAAAAAAAAACAATAATGTTTCAGGAATTTATTGCATTTTTGTTTTCCTCATTTATCATTGAATAAACCAACTAGGTAACATTGATGCTTCTGCTATCAACTACCACAGACACAGGATTTTGAGACTTCATTTCTACAAATGATGAATTGAATGTTTGAAACCTGATACATTATAGAAAAGAAGAAAAAAAGGGCAAGAAGAATTAAACCCACAAAGAGAGAGAGAGAGAGAGAGAGAGAGAGAGAGAGAGAGAGAGAGAGAGAGAGAATGCTCTTCACAAGCTTGCTTTCCTTATATAATACAAAATACCATCCCAAATACAATTTCAGAGTCTTCGAAACACTATTAGGAAATAATCTTTAGTACTATTTATAAGGCCGTTACATAAAAGACATAGCATGAAAGAATTAACACCCAAATACATAGGAAGATGGTTAAACCATAATAATGGTTGAGCAACGATTGGTCCAATAATATTCGTTTCCATACTTGTGGACTATAGGATGGTTGACGAATAGCCGAGATGACCCGTGTGTTCCTGTTAACACTTTCCTCTTGTGTCTATTGAATGACATGCTCCTGTATCTACAGTCTCAGTATAATTCCTTGATACTAGGTCCAACCAAATAAAACATCTCAGATGTTTTTCACCTACCGGACATCTGTAAAATCGTCGTCTAGGATTCTTCAATGTTTGAGAAATCCGGATGACCATCACCTCACCACAGTTACACATCCGTTGTTGTGCATCCATTTCTCTATAAAATGCAATATCCATAAGAGAAGTACAAATACATCACAGGAAATCCCTCGAGAAGCATGTTCAAAATTATAATAGACTAAGATACACAACATTGAGAGTGTGATCACAGGAAATCCCCCGAGAAGCATGTTCAGAATTCCCAACTTGGTTATACCCAATTTTTTTTTTTTTAATTAATGATTTCACTCTGATCAGATTCTAATTTATAGACTTTGGGATATTAGGAACCTACCTAGACAATGTTAAAGGTACAGTAAGATCAGTAAGACAGAATTGTACATGGTCACAATTGTGCACGTAAATTTGTTCTCCAAAACAAAAGCTTCTTTTAATTAGTATTTAAACTTGTGTAAATACATTGAACTAATTAAATACAGAGAATGGCAACTTGCAAATGCTTTGATTCAAAATAGAACAGAGGATGTCTTATATTAAAAAATAACTAAGAATGCTTTAGATTAAAACCCTAACCAGGTTCGCAACCGAACAGAGAGCTACGGTGAGCGAGGAGTACTTATATCAGGAAAAATCGAGAGCCCTAGCGACCGTCTTCATGAGCAGGTGATTGTGAGAGAGACTGTTTGCGACTAGCATCCGCAGGTCAAAGAAAAACTTAGGAACTGAGATCAAGGAAAACATGATAACAGCAAGCTTTCATCTTGAAAACATACCTCGTGAGCAGAGAGACCTTCGTGAGCAGAAAGAGACCTTCGCGAGCGGAGCAAACCGCGACCTTCATGAGCAGATAAACCCGCTAGGCTTTCTCCTTCGTTGGCAGAGAAGAGGGCTGTGAGAGAGCTACAATGAGAAGGGTGAGAGAGAGACTCGTTTGCAAAGAGAGTGGTGTGAGAGAGATGCAGTGAGAAGGGTGAGAGAGAGAATCGTGCGAGAATGCTTCCTGCAAGAGATGAGAGGGGTGAGAGAGAGAGAGAGAGAGAGAATAGAGAATGGCAAATTTCGAACTCTGCTTTAGGGATTGAAATTCAAACCTGTCTGACGATTTGGTCAGAACCGGTTCAAATGGATGACTCGAGTCATCCTTTCTTGTGAACCGGTTTTGTTACCCTTCAAAACAAATCTAATCTTGACCATTGGTTAAAGGAGGACACGTGTCTTCTTCTGCAGGTAGCAAAACAAAGCAAAACACGATTTCGAAAAACAGAGGATTTTTATCCTCCCTCCGATCACTTCTCCCCCTGCAATATCTCAACGTGATCAGATATATACTTACTATATGCAAAGCTTCTTCTTCATTTTCTTTCCTTCCTTATTACTGGTGATCCAATCTTATAGGGAAAGCGAGCTATCTCCGATCACATGAACGAAGCTGCCAATTATACAACAGACTTAAGGAAGAGAATCCAACAACTTAAGAGGCAAGAGAGATGGGCTCAGAAATGTACCCAATTCTTCAGGCGGTCGCGACGTCACCGTGACCGGTAATTGTCCACTATAGAACTATGTTATTGTCCGGCCTTGTTTGGGTCGAGTGGAGGTTGTTATTAGCAGTGGCTTGAGGAATGGAGAGCTTATTCCATTGTCGATGGTGCTGAGAGTTCTGGTAGACCATACGTTTCTACTACAGTGGAGGAGAGCTCACTTCAAACTATTCATTTTGAGGTACTATCAAATCAAATCGAGCAATCTTTTAATATTTTCCTTCATTTCTTTCAACTTTGATTGAATCCTAAGATTAGGGTTTCATGTGAGTTATAAACACAACTTCCTCTCATTCTTCGCCAGTGTACATACAGGTTAGCAATGATCTCACAGCTGTGGATCTATCGTGCCTGCAACAGATACTGATTGATTTGATGGCATCATCTTCCAGTTAGGGTTCCATGAGACCTAGTTTCTTCTTTTCTTCTTTTCTTCCTCTGCTGAATTGAAGGGTTTTTTTTTTTTTTTTTTTTTTTACCTTGGTAGACATTTGTGTATCACCAATATTCTCACCTTATGAATCAAATCAAAATGTGGATGAGAAGTGTAGTTTGGTAGTTTATAGTTCTCTTTGGAGGCTATCAATGGTTTTATTTAGATAAGCATGGAAACCCACACAGTGGCTTGGATTCATCTCCCATACCATTTTAGTTTTATGAGCAAACTATATATCAGAGCTTGCATACTGCATCATTGAAGAAGGTGGGAATGTTGAGACTGTTAATTGCATGTATGTATGCATCTTACATTTGTGTTTGGTATCCATTCTCAAAATAGATTTTGGGTTTATAACACATTTGAGAACCTGATTTGTCTCTATTTTCTTGGTTTACAATGCGTTCACACCATACCTAACACAAACTTGAAATTCATGCACTACATCAATGAGAGAAAATATAGTCTCAATGTTCTAAGTTATAATTGGTTTCGTTGACAAAGTAACGAACATGAAAAGCAATATATTCATCTGTTGCACTCAATGCCCTCAGTGACAGAAACGATCATTTCTTGCATACTTGAGAATTAACACAAGAAAGACAGTGTTAGTATTCCATAATCCTTACAACACTTCATGTGTAGCAGGAAGGAAATTCTATTCCAAACTAACCCAACTCAGATAAAGGGAGGAAGTCAGAATCCTAACAGCTAAAGGGCAATGGTTGTTAGGGTCCGGAGGTTACTGTTTAGGGGGAACCATCAATTCAGGAGTAGGAGGCTCACATTCAGGGGGACCCACAATTCAATAGAAAACACAGGATGGTTTAATGATACATGTATTTTCTAGGGAAAAAAAAGGGGAATTGAACCTATTACTCATGCTACCACTGCTACTCCATTGCTTCCTGGTCCGGAGTCTTCTCTTCCGGGAATAACATTTCCCCCTACTTTTGATCAGTCTCTAGATGTTTCTATTGCTTATAGAAGAGTATTAGTACTTGTACTCAGCATTCGATTTCTAACGTGGTGTCATATAATGCTCTCTTGCCATCATATCGTGCATTTATTTCTTCCTTGTCCTCTATTTCTATTCCTAAAATCTGTCAGGAAACAAATATAGAACCTAAGTTGAAAGAGGCAATGAATGAAGATGAGAGCTCTTCACAAGAATAACACATAGGATCTGATTGTTTTTCTCTACAAAAGTGACCAGTTGGCTGCAAATGAGTGTTCACGATCAAGCACTGGTTATTATGTTCTATGCTTGGCTATTATATACTAAGGAACTGCCCTAGGGACATTTTTTAGAATTAGCCGCATTGTATTGGTATTAATAAAAGTTGATTCTATATCTGCCTAAGGGTGTAAGTTTAACCTTTACAATTGATGAGCACATTTATGTGTGAAATCTAGAGTAGTAAAACATGCATTTTACATATTTAAAATGGAGCTACCTTGGGTTTTACTCTCTTTTTGTAGGTTTTATATTTTCAAGGCCTTAAGGATTATCGGGCGCTATATCTTCAATTTTACACGTAAAGAGGTCCTATTTCTTTCCATGGTTGCGAAAAAGACGAAATTCTGAGCAAGATGGGCGTGTTCAATTAAAGGTACACATTCGTTTGGTCACCTGTACAAATGATTATTCTTTTCAGGCCAGAAAAATAATAATGGATCAGAACTGAACCGAGATGCAAAACCAACCCGTTTGCAATTGTCTCAGAGGATAGTAGCTGCCAATCCCCCACCCAACAGAAAACAAAAGAAAAAGTCAAGGAAATGGAAATAAAACTTTAGGGGAAAATAAAAAAGGCAAATTGAAAATAACTAACCAGATACTTAGTAATGGCATTGGAGATTGCCAAAGTAGAATAAATTCTTCCGAGGAATTTTGACAAACATCTTTCTCTTCCTCCGTTTCTTATACCTTCTTCTCACAAACTAAAAGCCCACAACTACACATAGCAACCCAACACCACCGCCTATCACAACCCTAGAAATCAGAGTCTTGGGACTGTTGTTGCTCGAAGCAAGGATTGTCGTTGCTCAAAGCAAGATATATATAAAGAGAACAAACACGTGGTAATCCCTTCGTTAGTTGGTGCAAAGTATTTTTATTCCACCGAGACCAGCAGCCGAGATGGAGAAGAAGAATGGCGATGGTACCGGGGGTTTTCTCTTGCCCTAACCGGAGACCAGCAGCCAAGAAAAGGAAAGGAGATATGTTATTAGTTATGAGGGTAAAATAACAAGTTTACCCTTATCATTTTGAAAATTACAAACGGAACACATCATCACTTGATGTTTGAGAGCTAATAGAATGGATTTAAGAGTAATTATATTTTTAGAAAATGGTGTATATATGCCATTTTTTATTTTTTAGGATGGTATTTTACATAATTTAAAAAATAGGGATGATATAAGGTAAATTTTTTTTTTTTCTTTCTAGTAAAGGTAAGAGAGTTGTCAACAAGGGATTTAGTACCCTCTTTTTCTTGGATCCAGCTCATCTTCAACGACTGACCCTTCAATAAGCGTCTAACCAATTTTTTGATGTTTGAGACATGGATTTTGACAAATCTAATGGCTGAACAACTACGACCCGTCCTTCTGGAGAGAATCGCAGCTTTGTTGTGTCAAAAACTAGCAAAGGCGCATTTGCTGGTCTCTTTGCTTCCTCTTCTCCTTCTCCATAACTAAGAATCTGTCGATTCAGCTTTGAAGCACTTGATACTTTATGCAAAGCACTGGTAAAATATAAAAATAAATCCAAATGGACAAATTCTTAAAACTTTAAAGGGTTCAAATAATAATAAGTAAGAGATTGAAAGAAAACCTTTGGATGATTGTACAGAAATAACAGATTTTGCTCTTAATCGTTCAGAATATCGCAAAGATTTTGATTTAGATAATATGTCACCAGAAATTTCCTTCAATCGATCAGAACCCGTAGAGATGTGCATAAGAAGACTCTCTTGCAATATTTTTGTAAGAGGAGTCGTCTTCTCAGGTTTTGCAGGGAAAGCGATGGCTGAATTAGTCTTTTAGCCGTTGAATTTATCAGAATCCAAATGTCGAGCATTGACAAATTCGTTGGACCCTCCAACGAGCTTTAGTTGTTGGAGACGATCCGGATCAGTAACCTGTCAGTAGGGTACGATGGTAAAAAACAAGTTGGACACAACCTTGAAATGAGAGAAATGAGAGACCATCTCACCCTCATTTTCGTTTAACCTTTTCTTTCTTCCTCAATAGCATGGAGGGGTTGCAGCTGGGAGGGGTGTGGAAGGGAGAAGAAAGCGGGGACGGAAAGCTGGAGAGAAGTTTGAATAAAAAAAGGTCGATTTAAGCAGTGGCCTGCCCCGGAGGCCGGAGATTTGCAGTAGTGAGTAGTGACCATTTATTTCGTAGACAATTTGATTCCCATATCCTATTTAGACTAATATAACCCTGCTCATCAATCCATGGTCGACCCTCTATACAAAAACTCTAATCTCCAGTGGCAACCGAAATTTCAAGAGCTTGGTTTCATTTCTTTTTGTGATCAAAGGCTCAAATCCTTCAAGAATGAGCTGCTAATCTTTGCCGACTGGATCTTCTTAGAAGACGATCTATTTTCAAACCCAACAGACCACAAGGAGGGATCTTAAACATAAATAAATAAATAAAAGAGCAATCACATTGACATCTCAGTTACGATCCCTAGCACACAAGCCTTTGTTGCCATCCAACTCCGCCCCCACCCAGAAAATTTCATCGATAACAGGGCGAAAGCAGGAGTTGCAGAACCTCACGGGTTCGATTCCTTCCAAGTTTCAATCGGGCATTACAAAACAGCCTCTGAATCTGAAAACCACTCCTTAATCCTATATCTTTTATGTCACTACTCTTTGGAGTCACTGTAATAGTACGAACCAACCGCAGGATCTCTCTTAGAGGCCTTGCAACATTGTCGAAGCTCGTGGGATCTTTGATACATGCTAGAAATCTTCATTCTAATTCTCATCCTTCCCCGATTGATCTGCTCAACAAGATTAACATTATATAAATTATATTTCCCAAAAGAGAGTCCCACAGGCTAGGTTTAGATACTGACCAACTCCAACTCTAGATTATGAATCCAACAAATTAAACTAAACTGACAAAATCAAGGGCCAACAAATGCTAACATACTTTATTCCTCGATAACTCACTAACATTGCCAACCCTCGCCCTAAAATGTAATATCATTACCAAAAAACATCATTATCTCTTATGTAGCAATGATAACAATAGAAGTAGTGCATAAAATTAATTAAGGCTGACCAATAAAATAAAATATTCTAGGATCTGTTCTCATTGTTATTGTGATCATTTTTCTAATTCCAACAAAAGAAGAAATTTATTACCAAAAAATTGGTATATTTATAGAAAAACATAAAAAATAAAATAAAGACAAAAAACCTCACATTGTGTGAGGAGAAAAATAAGTTACATGCCACATGACTTATGGAGAAGGACAAATCCAAAGGGGTCCACAAATCCGAGAAAGGATTTCAGGGCCAATATAGTGATCATCGAATTCTTCAGTCTCTATCCAAAACACACCCATGTCCTTACGAGGTGTTTCTTTCATAAGACCATACAAGCCATCATCAGTGAAGTAGATACAATTGGGTTCGCATTCTGAATAACTGGAGGGGAAGATGGCGAATGAGGCATTAACACCCACAAATATCGCACGGTTGTCCAAGCTCTTCACCTTTGTCCACTTGCTGTCATCAAAATTGAACTTGTAAGCCTCAAAAAGATCTGTATCACGAACATATTGGCGTTCATTGCACTCAACGCCATTATATTCCACATAAACTTCACGTGCAATCATAAAGAGTTCTCCCACCGACTCCACAAGATAAAACTCTGCAGAATTACTACGACCATCTGGTGGTTCAGCAATCTCGATTGTCTTTGGATCAGGACTGGAAATGTCAACAATTACCAATTTACCTAAGCTAGTGAAGCCATAGAATTGACCATTCAAGTAGACGACATCAGTGATACAACCTTCTTCTCTAGGTGTGTATACATGAGTCCAAACTTCATCTCCCAATCTCATGAAAGATAATCTCCTGAATTCGGAAAATATCCCCATTACCACACATTTTTCATTGTGATCTTCAGAAGTGATTCTTTTAGATGGTCTTGAGGACAATATCACTTTTTTTATAAAAGCCCGGCGAATAAATTCTGGACTTGTTTCAATGCTGTATTGATTGGGGAGGGTTCGTAGAGATGGAAGCCGAATTGAAACCCGAGATCGAGAAAAAGGGTTTAATAAGTGAATCTCCAAATCAAGTCCTAAAGTTATCAACCAACCATAGGAGGACCAACACTTCCTACCGCGGGCCTCTGGCAAGTTCAAGTAATAAACCTTTTTTGTGGAGAGACTATAGAAGCCACGGTTGTCACTATCTTTCTTCTCTGCAAGCATTAGCCAGGGATCAACAATAGATAAGTGCCACTTCTCGACTGAAACTGATCGCCATGCCTGGCAAACAGCACCAAAATGACCGATATCTTCGATTGCCGAAAGCTGATCCACAATCACTCCAAGAATGTCATGACAACGTTCATCCCAGCTCCCCATACTTTTCCTTGTCTTGTGCAAATAGGGTAGTGGCAAATAGACAGTTGAAAGGGTAGAACTATAAAAACAATAAAATAGCAAAGTTAATAACATAATATAAAAAAAATCTTTCATTACAGAAAACAAAACAAAAATGGTGAAAAACAAACATAAACTTGTCAAACAAATACCATCCCAAAAGTTCTATCATCTTTCAATACAACAAGGCCAAAATTATTTATAACTATCAACCCACAAATGGAGAAGTTTCAAAGCATCGTCAATTTGAAAAGATGATCAATCTAAAATCAATCTTTTGAAGTCAAAAACCCTACAAACAATTATGTCATTTTATATTATTATTATCATTATTATTTTTGGGTATGATCAGAGTCATTTTGTTTTACTTAGTAAGCAGAGAAGATAAAGACTATAGTGAGAAGGAATCGAAAAGGATCCAACATGGTTTGATCATTAAATGAAGTGCAAGCTGCAGCTACCACTGTTCCAGCAGAATGTAAGTTCATTTTTCAAGAATCTAAAACCCTCAATATGGATTATAGCCCTTTAAGGCTGCAACAGTTTCATCCAATATCATTGGACCAGTATTGATGGTCATATTCACTCCACTAACACAACTAGTTGTTGAGACAAAAACCCACTCTAGCAATAGTGGTTATCAGTATATCACAAAAGGAGGTAGCATAAAAACAAAAAAAGAAGCCCAAGATTGCAAACATTAGGAAAAGAAAATAGAAGAAAACCCAAATCAATCCAACCGCCTGGATTTTTAACGAAGTTTGAACATACAATCCTTTTTACGACAGAGCCTTTTTCAAGGGCTTTGTGGAAAACGCCTGCGAATCCTTGTCTGCCTCAAGATTAAAAGCAAGGGAGCAGTGAAAAATTAGTGAAGATTGAAGAATTATTGAATATAATTACCTAGTTTTGTTCTGCACTGATGAATCAAAATCTATTTGAACTTGCAGGTAGGATGATAGGGTGTTGGCAATCACACCGGATGAAGATATCTTCTATTAGTTGGACTGCTAAAACATTAAATCCCCTTAAAGAACTTTTGCTCCTAGTTTCAGGAAAAGAAAGATGGTTGGATGGTAAGATGACAGAAAAGATCAGAAAGAAAAAACAGATTTCCGCACTAAAACTGAAATAAAGTTGGACTCCAACTCGCTATTAGGTAATTTAAAAAGATATTGACAGAAAAAAAAAATACAGAGATTAATCCTATATCAAAGCTCAAATAAGTTGGAATTAAGAAGCAGATAACCCAACAAGCCTCACAATCATTTAATGAATACAAACCCTCTTCAAGATTACATCCAAACATATGAAAAAAGAAAACCAGAAAAAGAAAAGATGATTTTTCAGATATAAAGAGTTTTTTTTTTTAATTTCTAACCTCTGTTCTGTTCCGCTGCCCCGCAGTAAAAGTTGCAGACATACGAAAGGAAAACAGAAAAAGAAAGGATTTTTCCTATGGAAATAGAAAACCAGAAGGAACAAAAAAAGATTTTTCTGACCTTTTTCTGCTCCGCCGCTGACTAAATTGCAAAGTCCACAGTCGATTTCGCTGACGATCCACTATAGTGCGCCGCTGCTTCTCACGGACGTAGGAGGGAATCGAGGGGCTGAGGGAGAGGTTATGAGGGTTTGGGAATATAAGGACTGAGGGAGAAGGTATGAGGGTTTTGAAGGGCCGTCGGCGAAGAGGAAACCATGGGATGATTAAATTTAGTAATCATATTCATAGTAGGAGTATAATTCAGCAAAGGGAAAAGGATACACTAGCGGGTTATCTAAGGAAAAGGTATGCTAGCGTTTGTTTACCCTAACATGTATCTTCCACCTTTATAGGTAGAAGAGTGAATTCCCTATAAACACTACTTGGGTTTTGCAAGAGTGCACGCAATGGGCCTTATGACGGTAATCTGGCCCATGTATGTACCACCTTTATGGGTTTTGTAAGATTGCAGTCAATGGGCCTTATTCCAATAATCTGATACCTTACTTTCTCTAGATTATCCCTCTAACCTCTTCACCCCTGGCCGATTGCCCTGTCACTCTCCCTCCCCTCCCGTCCCCTCCCCTCCCTGCCATGAAGCTGTGAACCCTACAGAACCCCCTCCTCTCTCTCTGCCATGATCCACCACCCGCTGACTCCCTGAGTGATCCCCTTTGTCTGTTGTACATAACTGTATGACATGATCAGGCAAAAACTCAAGTGACCTGCTAGCTTAACTAGCAGCCTGGCAAGGACTTGTGCTGGCTGTAGCCTGTTAAGATATGTGTCAGTCTTTGGTTTCCTGTTTTTTTGTTCTTTCCTAGTTTAACCATATCTCTAGTTTACTAGATTAGATTTAAACTAGGATTTTACTTTCTTGTTTCCGCAAGGATTGCTATTGTAAAGTTTTGTTTGGTTATTATAAACAATACGTGAGGGAGGCTGCCATTCTCTTTTGCCAGTCCATTCTCTTCTCGCTCAATCTCTCTCTCTCTCTTTCTATTGCAGGTACTGGTTACGGGTTCTAGGTTTGTCACATAGTCCCTAGATCAAATCCCACTTCATTGCATTGTATGTGCTCCCCTAATTTCCCTCCCTCTCTCTTGTAACCCAACCCCTTGGTACACAGGCTGCCCATCGATATAAGCAAAACCAATTTCAAATAACAAGTAAAAAATGGCACAAGAAGTTTTCCATTGACCAAGTTTGACTTATCAAAATTTTTCAATGAACCAGTTCCAGTGTCGTTGAGCTGACAATGGTTTGCTTGTTGTCTATGTGGTGCACATGGACATTAATTTTTTCCAAAACTAAACCCAACAGTTATAACAATTCACTAGCACTGTGCCTGTATATTTTCATAAAAGGCCAAAATTATTTATAAATTCATAAATGGAGAAGTTTCAAAGAATTTTCAATCTCAAAAGATTATCAATCTGAAATCAATCCATATTTCTCTCTGCAATTGTGACCATCCACACAGGACAGAGTATTAGTAACGCAGACAAAGCTGGAGGCTCTCATCAACATAGTCCCCATAGCGTCTAGCATATGAGAAAACACTCGCAGCCCACATTGACACATGCCTTTAATAATTCATAGTTTCCACACAAGAGATACCTATGCTTCATGCAAGGTTGACTGAAACAAATAGTTATTGAAACAAAACCCACTCTAGCAATAATGTTTATCACAAAATGAGATAGCATAAAAACAAAAAAAGAAACCCAAGATTGCAAACATTAGGAAAAGAAAATAGAAGAAACACCAAATCAATCCAACAGCTTGGATTTTTAATGAACTTTGAGCATACAACAACCTTGTTCAAGGGCCTACTTCCACAAATCCCCAATGCTAGCGAACCCATTCTTGTCTACCCCAAGATTAAAAGCAAGGGAGTAATTACCTAGTTTTGTTCTTTGGCGATGAGTCAAAATCTATTTGACTTTGCAGATAGGATGCCAACAATCACATATGAAGTTCGTTCAACTTGAAACTTTAGGTGAAGAATCGGAACTCAAGAGTTAAGAGTGCAACTGACACAACCCAGGGAAAAAAAAACGTCCATCAGATCTGGTAGGTGCACGAACAGGAGGAGCGTTAAACAAATTGTTTCTTTTTCTTAAGCAAGCACCCGAGAGGCCGAGAGAGCTTAGTTGATCCATGATTTATGATTATCTTTCGTTTCATACTGTTATATATAAAAGCAAATAAACTAACTCCTAATCCTATTCTGGAACTGAAACCTAAACTTTACTCAACTCTAAAACCAAATAAAGTTGGACTCAATCTCTATTTCAAAAAATAAATTACATATACTTATCATAATTATTTCTACCGGGTTATTTGAGATAAGGGAGAGTCTCCGTTCAGGGAAGGGAGTCCTGTCTCTTTCCTCCCTTCCAAATTAAAAGTTCAGAATTATGAAGCAAATAAAAGAAACCAGAAAAAAAAAAAAAAAAAAAAAAAAAAAAAAAAAAAAAAAAAAAAAAAAAAGGATTTTTCAATGAAAAAGAAGACGAGAAAGGAATAGTGATTCTTGTCTCTGGATTTGTATCGAGGAGACGAGAAAGGAGAAGGGTGAGCTCAGGAGAGAACCATCTAGGCACCGGAACTCACCTTTATAGATTTTCTTACACATCTGCATAATATTCTGATCATGAAATGGAAGATAACCAGCCATTAAAACAAACAAAATCACTCCACAAGACCAAATATCCGCCTTCGCTGCATCATACCCCTTTCGAGCTAGAACTTAAGGGGCTACATACGCAGGTGTTTTTGGAGGGAGCGGGTTGGATGATGTTGATGTGGAGAAGGGACTGGTGAAACGGGGTCGGCCATGGTAGAAGAGAAAAGAAGAGAGGAAGAAGAAGAAGAAAAAGAAGAAGAAGAAAGAGAAGAGATGAGTTGCAGGGTTCGGTCGCTGCAGACTTTGGAGGAAGGAAAGAAAAAGAAGATGAGAAGAAGGAGAAGAAGAAGAAGAAGAAGAAGAAGAAGAAGAAGAAGAAGAAGAAGAAGAAGGGGTGTTCTGTTGCAGGTTCGGTTAGGGAGAGAAAGAAGAAGAAGAAGAAAAGGAAGAAGAAGAAAAAAGGGAGGTGTGGCTGCAGGTCCGGTTGCAGCAGCAGGGAAGGAAAAGAGAAAGAAAAAGAAGAAGAAGAAGAAGAAGAAGAGAGGAGAGTTAGGTGCGGCTGCGGTTCGGTTGCTGCCGGTTAGGGGTTGCAGCAGCAGGGAAGGAAAAGAGAAGAAGGGAAGAGGAAGAAGAAGAAGAGAAGGAGTTGCAGGTTCGGCTGCAGAAGAAAAAGAAAACAAGAAAACAAGAAGAAGAAAAGAAGAAGGAAGATTAGGTTATACGTAAGATTCTGATCCAAGGGTCCAGATTAAACGAACAAAAAGTAGCTTAAAAAAAAAAACTAAACCAAATCAAAGGTAAACATGTAAAAAAAAAAAAAATTAAACCTAACTAAACTAAAAGAATCAATTAAAACTGAATATCTTTAATTGGACCTGAATAAATCAATTTACATCTAATAAATCATATTGAACCAAACTGAGACTAATTTAAACATAATTAATCTAAATAAATCAATGATTAATAAATTAGAAACTAATCTATTAATTAAACTAATCCTAAATCACTATTGGGAGGAAGAAAAAAATTACCTAGGAGATAACCCTTGTGCTTCAAGACCCAAATCCAACCGAATTGGACAAGATCTCCTGGCTCAAAGAGGGATTACAAATTCAAAATTTTATATTGGAGAGATTCTTTATTTAGAGAGGGAATTAGCAAAAACCATATTTCTTCTCCCAAATCCTTTTCCTTTTTCCCTTTTTGGTTGAGAAAAAGGCTATTCTTATAGCCTTGGGACTTGGGACAATTCTCTCAAATTTTCGATGTGGGACTAAAAAACTAGAGAGAATTGTCCAAAAATCCTTACTTTTGGACAAAGGGGTGTGGGCGCCATGTGGCACCCTTTGGTTGCTCGAAATGGAATCTGATACCGAACTTTGAAGTCAAATTTCGGGGGTCATATCTTCCAAACCGTTTGTCGGAATTCGACATGTAATATGTCGTTAGAAAGCTCAGTCCGAGCACTATCCAATGATGTGAGCCACGATTGTAGTCTCGACCGAGAACCTTTACAAAAATATGAATAAAGTAGGGACCCGGATCATATAATGAAAGAGAGAATCGGGCTTCGATTTGCATAGTTCTCGCATCAAAGTATAATGTTCGACTTGAGGGGACAAACAACAATAATCCACAACATCAAATTCTAATTTTTAAAAAATTTTCTCTTGAAATTTTATAGGAAAATATGGTCATTTTCTACTCTAAGTTTGAAAATTCTCCAAGTCTAAAATATCCAACATGTAATCCTTCATATTGTCATCATTGCCGGGGGTGACAAAATTCGGTGTCTACAATGTCCAAGATGATTTCTTCTCAATAATTCCCCTATCAATTTTGAAGGATCAAAAAGTTCCTGAGGAACTCTTCACTTGATCATAGGAATAACAACATACCTGGGAGTTTGGATGTCTTTTCATCTGAATAGTCAGGATCTTCAACAGAAAGAAACCATCTTGTTGGTTTCCTCTCTATGGATGATTTTCTTAAAATGGTACCCTTTACTCTTCCTCTTTTATTTTTATTTTTGGTATACCCTTTACTCTTCCTCAACTTTGTTATTGTTCTTTAATCTATTTAATGCAACTTCGGTGGTTTAAATTATTGCACCTGACTGCTACTATGCATGTGATCCATCAAATCTGTTAGCAGTGAATTGAACTTGTTAATTTAGTTAACAGAAGAATGCTGAAGATTAAATTATAATTCACATAATTTTGTCTAATATACATAAGTTTCAGTAACTGCTCTGTTAACTCTATTGGTCTATTTGTTCCCCGAAGCCTTTGTTTGGTAAAAGGAAGTTTATGGTTTTCCACTTCTAAAGTCTCAAGTATCAACCATCTAAAACTTTTTTCTAACTCTTTCCATTACCGGATGATAGTATAGATTCTTTTCCCAAGAAAATTCATTCCGAGTTATGTTCCTCATTTTATTTGATGGAAAAGTGATCTCTGTAGGTCTCATTGGTGTTGTTGCTTTCTTACAATCCCTTAGATGATATAGCTTTCATTTATTTTTTTATTTTAATTTTCTTTTTTTGCACCATGGGGCTTGAAATCAGTATGAAAGGAGGGGGGGGGGGAGGGAGGGAAACTGAATCAAATCCAATCAGTTTTCTTATGATTCGGAAAAGAACCAGCATAATCAGACCATAGGCGTGGAGCAGATCACAGCCACATGCCAGATCAGAAGAGGAACATGTAAAACAAAATCCGTAAGGTCTAGCGCAAGGAAAACCCTGTTTTTTGTTTTATACATACTTGGATCAACTAGAATTTCTCAATAGACAGAGAACTTTGGTTGCTGCAGACCACAAACAAACACTCTTTCAAATGCAATTACTATATATTCCGGCTCTGATGCCATGTAACAGAATCAAAGACAGGAAAAAACAGTACACGCGTATGAAAAAACAAGGAGGAGAAGAAGAGAGAGGAAGGGAAGAAAGAAGAATTGGAAAGAGAACAAGAAGAGCCCAGGACTGGAGAAAGAATAATCCCAAGTCCCAACCATTAGCTTCAATGCATATTTATAAGACTATATTTGAAATTAAGGACCTGTTGGACACTTGGACTATTGTGTTATTCCCTATTAAGTAAAGAACAGAGCAACCTAATCTCTATGGTATACAACAAGAAATAAACATAAACATCAACTTTAACAATCTCCTTCACATAAGTGTTGATTCAAGAGAAGTAAATCCTAACTCTCACCTGGCCTACAAAGCAAGAACATGCTAATATACAGCACCATTTTGAGAGGGAGGAAAAATCTCAGGATAGGCCTCAAGTATGGTTCTCTCTTTGGAGTTACATGAGACGTCGACATATATCAATGTTTCACACAGACACAGGGTGTTCCAGAGCACCAACTGTAAACATTAGATAGGCATACATTAAAAACAGAGTGTCAGCTTTCAACATGGGACATGGATATTGGATACTTGATATGGAACATTTTGAGAACATGACATTTTGTTGTTACATAGCTTTGGACAACCACTTTATGCTTCTTGTAATTTTTTTAACTCAAGAGATATTCAAAATGGGGTTCGTGTGGGGACATGGGGAACGCTAGACGGACACCGTTTTTAAGACAGAATTTTCTGTTGAAAACTATAGCAAATTAGAAGTGCTCAAGGCAAAGGGAGAGTCCAAGGGCTACTGTCCACCCCTATATAACACAATATAAGCGTTCGTACTCCATCCTTTTGGTCCTCTCTGTTTTCAATGTTGACATTTATTGTCTGATCATTCTTGGTTATTCTGGTTCAGATGCTCACAATAAAAGTTGAGTGAATGAGTGTTGAGACGAAGGAATTGTTATAGCAAATGGAGAAATTGATATTAGTTATGGCTTAGTAAAATCTCAAAAAATCCGATTTCTATAAGAATTTGGATCCTCTGAAGTGTATGTTTCTTACCCTGTGAATATTGTATGGTGAAATTGGAAATTCAGCTGTGTTATTGACCAGAAATTAAATTTTTTAGCTGCTACACATTGATGAAATCACTAGTGTCTGAAGTTCTCCGATGAGGCCCTTTGGCCCATATGGATGTTGACACTTGGTACTTGGACTCATAGTATCATGATGCAGCACTGCAGGGTAAAAAAGGATATTTTTATACAATTGGATGATCTCAACCTTTTGTCAATTCCATTGGATTCGAGAAAGATTTCCATGAACATTAAAAATAAAGCTGTAGAGTGATCAGATGATGAAAGTTCATTGGCCTTGAAAATTTTTGATCTTGGAAATAGCCTAGACAGGGGCCATTCAGTAGTGAGTCTTGACTTGCAATATGTGTACTGTCTGGGTTGTTTGTCAAAGAACCAATCTATGTTCTAAACTTCTTGAACAAAATACAATTTCTATAAAATATAGAGGCGGAGGTTGGACGCTCCGCCAGCTTTCCTGGAGCTAGTGGCTCAACCAAATGGGGGGATGGGATGGGAGGGGAGGGGGGCTTTTCCAGATGTGGGGATGGGAGAGGAGAGACGCAGACAGTGCTGGGTGTGCCAGCCTTCACCCAAAATATACATTGTTGATCAATAATATGCTTGTCTAGGTTATTAGCAACCAATGGGAGTCCCATAAAATGGGCTTAATTAACCATTTAATAACCTTGCTTAAGGCCACTGCAGCAGCCTTTTCTTTGGTTCTAAACTGAGATGTTGCCCATGGAGTCTTAATGCTTCTCAACCTTGATGTGAAGATACATTATCTCTCTGATTGTTGCAGCTCTCAAAAGAAGAATGCATCAGCCATCCTACAAGTAACTGGGTGGATGTGCAACAATCCAGGTTATCTTCATGGAGTATGATGTGGTTTATGCAAGATAATATTGATTTAAGGTCTTCAATTTTCTGTAGAGATCTCAGTTTTTGTAAAGTAAATAACTCCAGGTGTACTTTAGTTCTTGGTCATTATCCTTTCCGACCAATAGAATATGAAATTGAGATATAATTATTGCCATGACCAAACACTAGTGCATTTGTGCAAGTTTTTGTACCATGCCTGTCTGCCAGGAACAGAGCATTTAAACACAATTCAATCCTGTTAAGGGTATCCGAGGGAAATATCTGAGGCTTCAACCAAGTTCAACTACCTTAGTCCAATGTAGCTTTTGGAAAGGGTTTTTGTTTGGAATTCTTGTGAAAGATTTTAGGTTGGAAAACTAAGAATCAATTAAGACCATATACAACCAGGGAGACTCTGGGTTTAAGAAGATGCATCGATATATAATCCTGGTTCATGTCTGTTGAACATTTCATGGTTATGGTATCTTCTGAAATAGGTCAGAGTTGTAGCTCTACCCATCTGAAACGTATGATCATCACAATTCACATGCCAGACATCCAAACTTCTGTTAAATCAAGTTCTAAAATTTATTTTGTCATGCTTCACCCATGACTGCAAAGTTTGAGAACCCAATTTCTGATGTAGGAGACCTGCTCCCCTTCTTTACATAAAATATTATTGGAATAGTTTTGGTTTATTCTCTTCTGTCCATCTCTCTTTCCTTCTAAGTTTAATGCAAAATACAAACTTTCTTCGACATTTTCCGAGGGTGATCTAGGTGGGTATAATAGAATTGGAATAGTTTTGGTTTATTCTCCTCTGTCCATCTCTCTTTCCTTCTAAGTTTAATACAAAATACAAACTTCTTCGACATTTTCAGAGGGTGATCTTGGTGGGTATGCTAGAAATTTAGGATATGGTGGTTCAAATTCATTTAAGACTGCCCCTCAACGCCATCAAAAAACGCCATCTGAGCTGTGATCCCATTGGAAAACTTTTAAAGTATGATCATGGCGACTGAAAATAGCAGAAATTTACATAGGATGCTTTCCCACGGCCATTGATGCAAAATCCATCGGAAGCTAAAGAACGAACGCAATAACTTTTCGAAAGTAGTAGATTTGGAAAAGTTTGCAGGAAAAAGGGGATTAAAGGGAAACTTTTCCAAAGCTAAGAACCTTTTCACGGAGCAGAAATCTAGAAGCTCATTAAATCCTCAGCAAAAAGTGAAATTAATGAGAAGGGTACCCTAACAGTTGGGGCAATGATTGATTACTGAAATTTACGCTTTTCATCCTACTCTGGATAAAGCAATTCAGACAAGTGTTGTTGAAGAAGGGAGACGACAATGGTTCTCTACGAAGATCATGTTCAAAATTGAGATGGATTTGTATGACACAGAAGAACAAATCTGAACAATATCAAGTGAACTGTGAAACGAGACATAATTCATTCAATGAAATATACTCGTCGTTCTTTCTTTTTTCCATTTTTTTTTTTACAAATCCCCCACAAAAAGAAGTTAAGAAGATGAATAAAAATGTCCCATACCGGTACAAATCTACTTCTCATGAAAATGGGATTTCTCTCTTTTTTCTCTTTTTAGTGCCGGAGAGACATTTCCCAAATAACTCACCGGGCCTTCTTCCTGGACTTGAACGGAAAATTAGAGGGTGGAGAAGGGGAGAATTCAAATGGCAAGTGGGGAGGCTCAGACTCACCGGAAAGCATGGCCACGACTTCTTTCATGGAGGGCCGATGCACAGGCGAGCGTTGCAAGCAAATGAGTGCGATCGTGATGCAGAGAAGCGCTTGTTCTGGGTCTAGAGACTGAATGGATGGATCGACAAGGTCCAGCAATTTCCCAGTGCGGGCAAGATGACGAGCCCATGAAATGAGGTTTGCTCGTTCGAATTCAGACATGGGTGAACCAGTTACCTGGAGAGGACGTCGCCCAGCGATGAGAACTAACAACAGAACCCCAAAGCTGTACACATCGCACTTCTCAGAGAGCTGCCCACCACCGCCATACTCAGGGGCGACGTAGCAGACGGTGCCTCTCATGCTTGGGGTACTACTGATACCGCCGCTCTTGGGGATCTCTCCGCTTGCCCAGTCCAAACTGTTACGCCGACCACCGTTCCGGAACTCTCCGCTGAGCCCATCTAACCACCAATCCACACTGCTCCGACTACTCCTGCTACGGTTTTTCTTCCTCTTCTCAGGGACCAAATCCTCATCCCTCTGCCACCAAAGTTCGCCTGCACTACTACCGCTTATGGAATTTGGGCCCTTTTTCTTATTTTTCTTGGCGAGTTCTTCACAGAACTCCTCCCGCCACCACTCTCGCGGCTGTCGGCCCTTTTCCTTCTTGGGGATCTTCTCCTCATCCAAGCAAGTCCACCACTCCAACCGCCTCTGTTTCTTCCGTTCTGATCTCCCACTGGGCTTCGCCGTAACCGTATTCGTAGCCTCATTGGCAGAAGCTGAAGCAGTAATCCAATCGCTTTTGGGTCTCTCCTTCTTAATCTCATTCCCAATCCACTCCATCACATAGTCCTTGACACCCCCTGAGTCAGAAGCGCCTCCGCAATTTTCCTGACGCCACCACCAATCCTTTCCTGAAACACTCTTCTTTCCGCCCCTCCGGTTCCCTCCACCACCAATTGTGTCCTTGCTACTATCAATACTGAGCTTATCGAAATAACCCTCCGACATGCTCGTCTTGTCCAAGATCTCCGAAGGGGACGCCTCTGCCACAAAGGTCGTCTCCGGTGATGCTTCAGCATCCGAAACCCTGATGAAACTCTCAGGCGACAGGTTCACCTGAAAAAGTAATCAGGTTTGATTCAAATTTCCCCTTTTCACTTATAGAATTTATATGAATTGGAATGATTTTGAAATTTGGTTGAACTGGAACGATCTTGAAATTTAGATGCACTGCAATGATATTGAAATTTGGTTGAACTGGAACGATCTTGAAATTTGGTTGGATTGGGAATTTTGAGTCGAGGTTGAGGTCCGGAATTACCGAAGCTGAAAAGGCCTTCTGGTTCAGTGATTCTTGCTGCTTTTCTCGATTTACAGAAGAGTTGTAGAGTATATCTTTCTAATTCTTTCTGCATTCATAATTTCATTTGCATTTTACTGTTCTATTTTCTTTGATCCATTTTTTATGAATACGAACATAAATTTTTTGTTTCTTTCTTGTTTAATGTTCTGTGCTTCGTTAGAGAGCTGTCCTTTACTTAATTTGAAGCTTGAACTGCTACATTGCCTGTAATTGCTTTGATGAAAACGGCAGACGAGTTCAATTTCTTTTTCTTTTCTTCCTGCTTTTCTGTTGTTTTAAATGCTTGGGCTCATTCCTGCTATAACGTTTTTCTTCGTTATTGGTTGGATTTGCATTCGTCATTTAGAAAGCCACCAGCCACCAGGAAATGTTTAAGGTGGTGAGCCCCAAATAGGGCAGCAAGTTTGATCAATTCCAAGCACCGCAAAAGGTTTTGAAGTGCATACTTTTGGTCTGATGCGTTGAGATGGATTACTTTCCCCTTCCACTATTTGATTAATGTCTCTTGCTCTGATAATTCCTTGAGGGAATTAAATTTGATCCCCTTCATACATTGCACTTGGTTGTTTGTAGGTTTTTTCTTTGTTGGCATTTTAATTTTATTTTTTGATGAACCCATCACTCTCAGTATTTAAGTTAGAAGATGCTGGAAAAGAAAGAAATCCTGGAATACTTTGGTTTTCATCTTCCTCTGCCTTTTTAGATTCTTTGTTTTGCATGCCACATGTTTGATGCAAAATAATGGACTATTTATTGCTTAGAGCTCTTGTCCTGTTGATGTTAGATTACTTATTCTCATGTTTTGTATTTTCTTAATTCAAATCACTTCTTTCCAGGTGAAAATAATCCATGTGAAGGTTCATTGAACTATTGTGTGGTAATGGTAGATGATTTCAAGCCTTGGCAATCCCTTAGTTGATGCTGAACCTTTAATGTGGCTATATTATTAGTGTGTTTTTGGGGTACTCTGTGAAAGTATTTTGATTTTTATGATGTTTCTCTTCGACTATACTATTATTCAAGATGGTTAAGTAAAATTGTTAAAGGATTATTATTTTGGATGATTGTTGCAAAACATTCTTGATGCCATTGGTTATATTTTTGTGTCATCACCAGGCAGTTGGTATAAAAATTCTTGCGTCCCTTAGCAGAAAGGATGTAAAAAGGATTTGCGGCAATAATTATCCTGATTGGATATCTTTTCAGATGTATGAACAGGTAAGTTGTCCCTTATTTTTATCTCTACAGAGTTTATTATTTTAATTTTTATTTGGGATTTTATGAATATGTTAACTACTTGAATGATTAATATTCAGTACATAGGTGAAGTAACAACTAGTCAATCAGTAGGGTAGCTTTTATACATGGGAGGCATGCATTTTATACAATATATGATAACTTTCTCATTCATAGAATTTTTTTTTTTTGTTTTAATTGCTTTTTTCATTTTTTTCCTCTGGTGTACCAGTGTTCAATATGCATTTTCAGGTTGATACTTACTCGATATACCAGTGTTTCAATACAAGTTCTCGTCCTTGATTGAAGTTCAACTTTCCTCCACTTTATATTTCTTCAGGAAATGTATATCTCTGGTTTGTAATAGTGTAACCACGTTGAGGCGTTTCAAACATCCACTTGTAGGTTTATCCTGTACCAAAATAAATAATTCCTGTGACTTGACCATAATATAAGTTGATGAATGTTAAAAAAAAAAAATGAATATGAATGCTTTAGTTTTACTTGTGAACTGGTTAGTTTAAGTGTTGCTTTCTCATGCATGAAGTGTTATTGCCTTGAAATTATGTTGAACGTATTAAGTCTTCTTTTCATGTTTTTGTTGTATTTGTTCAATCCAAGAATGTCATTTCTTTCAGGTGAAATGGCTAAACAAGGAACTGGAAAAACTGTCGCCTTTTCTTGCAGAAGTAAGCTTCTCTTCCTTTTTATTGAGTAGTCATCAATTGATTTTGGTGACCATTTTCTGTTTATTTAATGTTATATTTTTCTTCTCGATTACATACAATGCCCATGCTTTCCTTGTTAAGTTTGGTATTGTAAGTCTGTTTTTTTTTTTCTTTTTTCTTTTTTCTTTTTTTAATTGAATTTGGAGAAGCAAATTTT
>NW_024868544.1:26693-91324 GCF_013358625.1 Macadamia integrifolia | reverse complement strand
GGGGGGGGGAGGGAGGGAAACTGAATCAAATCCAATCAGTTTTCTTATGATTCGGAAAAGAACCAGCATAATCAGACCATAGGCGTGGAGCAGATCACAGCCACATGCCAGATCAGAACAGGAACATGTAAAACAAAATCCGTAAGGTCTAGTGCAAGGAAAACCCTGTTTTTTGTTTTATACATACTTGGATCAACTAGAATTTCTCAATAGACAGAGAACATTGGT
The DNA here is from genome assembly GCF_013358625.1 of Macadamia integrifolia. Taxonomy (NCBI): domain Eukaryota; kingdom Viridiplantae; phylum Streptophyta; class Magnoliopsida; order Proteales; family Proteaceae; genus Macadamia; species Macadamia integrifolia. Next base: position 91,096 of record NW_024868544.1, on the reverse strand, counting down.
TGCTGCAGACCACAAACAAACACTCTTTCAAATGCAATTACTATATATTCCGGCTCTGATGCCATGTAACAGAATCAAAGACAGGAAAAAACAGTACACGCGTATGAAAAAACAAGGAGGAGAAGAAGAGAGAGGAAGGGAAGAAAGAAGAATTGGAAAGAGAACAAGAAGAGCCCAGGACTGGAGAAAGAATAATCCCAAGTCCCAACCATTAGCTTCAATGCATATTTATAAGACTATATTTGAAATTAAGGACCTGTTGGACACTTGGACTATTGTGTTATTCCCTATTAAGTAAAGAACAGAGCAACCTAATCTCTATGGTATACAACAAGAAATAAACATAAACATCAACTTTAACAATCTCCTTCACATAAGTGTTGATTCAAGAGAAGTAAATCCTAACTCTCACCTGGCCTACAAAGCAAGAACATGCTAATATACAGCACCATTTTGAGAGGGAGGAAAAATCTCAGGATAGGCCTCAAGTATGGTTCTCTCTTTGGAGTTACATGAGACGTCGACATATATCAATGTTTCACACAGACACAGGGTGTTCCAGAGCACCAACTGTAAACATTAGATAGGCTTACATTAAAAACAGAGTGTCAGCTTTCAACATGGGACATGGATATTGGATACTTGATATGGAACATTTTGAGAACATGACATTTTGTTGTTACATAGCTTTGGACAACCACTCTATGCTTCTTGTAATTTTTTTAACTCAAGAGATATTCAAAATGGGGTTCGTGTGGGGACATGGGGAACGCTAGACGGACACCGTTTTTAAGACAGAATTTTCTGTTGAAAACTATAGCAAATTAGAAGTGCTCAAGGCAAAGGGAGAGTCCAAGGGCTACTGTCCACCCCTATATAACACAATATAAGCGTTCGTACTCCATCCTTTTGGTCCTCTCTGTTTTCAATGTTGACATTTATTGTCTGATCATTCTTGGTTATTCTGGTTCAGATGCTCACAATAAAAGTTGAGTGAATGAGTGTTGAGACGAAGGAATTGTTATAGCAAATGGAGAAATTGATATTAGTTATGGCTTAGTAAAATCTCGAAAAATCCGATTTCTATAAGAATTTGGATCCTCTGAAGTGTATGTTTCTTACCCTGTGAATATTGTATGGTGAAATTGGAAATTCAGCTGTGTAATTTATGGAGTATGGGGAGCAGTTAAGCCAATTTTTATTTGGATAGAAACAATATCATTTAACCAAGGCAAACTTAGAGAATGGATCAGATCAAAATGTACGAGAACGTCCCTGATTCATAGATTTAGAATCAATTTTCTCTCTCTTCATTTAATATATTCTAAATCCATGGACCAGTGATATACGAGAACATTCTCATATGTAAGTCTGATCTGTTCACCCAAATTTACCGATCATTCCATCAACTCTCTCATCAGAATCCTTCTTTCCTTCTAGAGAATCTTGCATATCTTGGTGACTTATGCGTTGGCCTAAACTAACTTAGCCAAATAAGTTCTTTATGGAACTCTCTTTTATGACTTAGAAAACCAATATTTTGAGACCCACATTGGATTGGTCTAATCCTAAGGCACCCATTCATATAAATAGGTGTAGGTCCATCTCCATTAACCGCTCCGGCATTGACAGGGGAAAGAGAAAACCTCAGGCGCCACTCTGTTGATTACTAGGTAATGATTTTATTGAAAAATACTGAAGTTGTGGTATTTATCTACTCAAGATTGAATCTCTCTAGCTATCAATTAAGTGTTCTATGGAAAAAGGAAATACCAATTAAGTGTATATATATATATATATATATATATACTGTTGCCCAGATGCATGAACTAGACATGGCAACCCCCTGAATGCCTAAGTTGGGATCTAGGATCCGGTGGTTTGGTCTCCAACTGATCCAAGGATCTTTGATAGGTCTAGAGACTCTAGATTGTCTTGTGGTTTGATCAATCAGTAAAAATGGTACCCAAGGTGAGTTGAAGCATAAGTGGTATCACCTGATAATATGAACGATGATAAAAATAAGTTGATATTAAGATCTTCTGCTCACATGTTAAATTTCATTTTGATTCATTTTTCCTTAGAAGCAAACTAGATATTTAAATATGAGAATACATACTTAGAGGATACAATAGATTACCTTGGTGGTGCTAGGTGCCCTAACATATGTGAGGGTATTGGCTATATATGAGAAATGTATTGCACTTTAATATGAAATTTGATATATGGTTATTCCATAAATATCCAATATTAAAATTATCATGTCACTCCTCCATGTAACAAAAACACAGCATATTGATATATATATATATATATATATATATAAAACCCAATCTAAGTGTGCTTTTTTTTTCTTATGGAAAAATAGTTGTTGTGGTAGCATGGCCCCTGTGCCCATACACATGGGGTGAAATAATCCACCCATCCCCCATAAAATAAAAAATAATACCTCTATTAATAATTCCTTATGCGCTTCCTTTGGTCATCATGCACTGGCAGAAGCCACACTTTTCCATAGAAAGTACTCCCCCTCCCTCCTCTTTTATTGTTAATCTTCTAATGGCACATGTATAACCCTCTATGCTTCTTAGACAAGACCTACCTTAAAGTCTTAAAACTTAAAAGCCATTACCACGTTTTTCTCTCCCTACTTCTTTATTAGAACCCTAAAGGAAAGGAAAGGAATAAAGAGGTAGTCACATGAAAGCAATAAAGATGTAGTCTCATGCATCCCCTAAGTACTTTCAGAGTATACTTTGTATTTACCCTCTTGGTTTGATAAGATCAGCCCTCCTGATTTCTTGGTATAGTTAATGTGTTTAGGTGGATCCTAATCAATGTTCTGATCTTGATCCTTTTCAGCAAAGACAAGGTGGTTTATCCTAATTAATATTCACCGACCAATTACCGGATCACATTAAATCTTATATTTGTCCAAAAAGAATATGTTTGTTTAATGTTTCTTTGACTTAAAGCCTTGTCAAGGTAGGACCCTATATATATATATATATATATATAGATTAATACTAATCCAAAACACTGAAAAAGCTATTTCAAGAACTGATCACTGAAGCTTGTGTTCTTTAAATCAGATCATTACATATTCCATTTTTAATTTAAGGACTTAAATGAAGATAATTCGGACTAATTTACTGGATTCTGTCTAGCTTCTCTTTATTCTCTTATCTGTAATCCACTAATTTATTCTCTTATCAACAATTCTATTTTATACTTCTCTCACCTATACTATGTATGACCTTAGGAGACATATTTTTTGTGATTAGTTTTAGCTAATTAATAATTCAATAAGCTTATCAGGTACCTCATGCAATTAGTTTATCACTTATAGCTTCATAAAACAACCCATTTAACATGTAGAGTTTCAATTAATTTTCTCATGTATATCATATTATATATATCTTATATAGTAAGACCGTATAAGGACTATACCAAACCCTAATTATAATTAATCAAATCTACATGGTAACCAACAAGATTGGGAAAATCTCATGCCACTATATTAATTTATTTATTATACCCACAAAAAGATATTAAACTTCTAAAAATTAATGGTTTCAAATTCCAATCATCTGATAGTACTGAGAGAAGCTTGTTCTTATATACATACAAACCTGATATAATTGATATGGGAACGTTGCTATATATACAGGCAAAATGATTTTTTGACATCAAATTGAATCGATTCAATCTCTATGTACTATATGTTGATATCTATGTCAACTGAGACAAATACGAACACCGATATCACTATCACTAAAATTAAACTTGTCTGAGACTAGGACAATACTTGATTGCTATAATACAAGGATGACCAGTAAAGATGTGAAGATAATGAATAGAGATTTGGTTCAATGCATTTAATCTTCAATAAGAAGATGAAGAACTAATAATGGTTAGATAGATATCGAGAAAGGGAAGCCCACCAGGTTTGCCTTATAATACAGGGACAATAGCTCCTAGTCCAACACTAGGATAGCCTAGTGGTGGTTGTTTCGGCTTGTGGAGCCGGCACCCAGGAGATGAGGTCGTGGAATCGAACCCTGTGGATTAAGTGCACAGTCTCAGGTTTGATTCTCCATCTGTGCATCTGCGATTTAAGTGGAGATCATAGCGGTGGGTTGCTATGCTAGTTTTCCCGAGGATTAGTCAAGGTGCGCGTAAGCTAACCCGGACACCTTTGGTTAAAAAAAAATATATATTTGATAGAGGGTATTATATAATCAATCATGATCCTATAATATATTCTCCATATAATATTAAGTAGAGTAGATGGTATTGTTATATAATTATGATTGTATATTAATGGACTAATGGTCTATATAGGAAAAATGTGTTGTGTTGGATTGGTTTGACTGCTTATCGAACATGATGTGTTTCTTGGGCTGGTCAATCAGCCTGAGAAAAGCGAAGGTAGGGGTGTCAATCAGTCAGTTTAGTTTAGTTTCCTACTAGACTGAATCAATTTTGATGTGAAAATGTTGAAATTGAAATAAAATCAATGAGGAAACTTCGATTTGATTTCAATTTCTTTTTATCAATTTGTTGTCTAGTTGATGTTGATTCGGTTTGGCCCTATGACCCCACCCCGACCCTCACCACCTCTTCTCTGCCCCACGCCCCTCTACCCTCTCCAACCCCACCCGTACCCTTGCAACACCCTAGCCGCCCCCCTTGCAACCCCAACTCCCAAACACCCGGCCCCCACCAGCTTATTGCCCACACTGGCCCTATGCCCTTGGCTCCACCATGCCCCCACCCACTCTCCTTGCTCCATGCCCCTCCTAGTCACACTCGAACCCTAAACTCCTGTGCCATCTCCTTTCCCACTTGTCCTTGTCCCACATCCTCTACCATCCCTGCAAACACCTACAAGATTTCCCTTATCACTCCTCAACAACCTCCATGTAATCTCCCATTGGGTCCGCCACCACCCCTGCCCTGCCCTGCCCTGCCCTGCCCTGCCCGCCTGAAACTCTATATTGTTGATCACCTATCTTCTTTCCCACGCTTCCCGATCCCACACCCTCTACCATTCCCCGCAAATACTTGCAAGCTTTCCCAGTCACCCCTCTCCCCTCCACTAAACCTCCTTCTCACTTTACCAGCACATCACTGATTCGATATCTGCCTAGTTCAATATTAGTGTTAGTTGATATCAACACTCACTGAAACCCTGTTCCCATTTCCAACAAAAAAAAAAAAAAAAAATCAAATAGGTTCAAACCCTGTTCCCAATATAAAAAAGGAAAAAATCAAATAGGTTCAAGAATTGGGTTCGGATTTTCTGCATGTATGTGTATCCTTTTCTTCATGTATCATCAGAGAATGCCAAGTGTCCTTTTCACTCATAGGTATCCTTCATTTTTTATTTTTTTTTTTAAATCCTTCTGTGCATCCTCAATGATGTTAAACGAGACACTTGGAATTTACCAAAAAAAATAAAAATAAAATTGAGTGGGATGCGGCTCCAATCCTATGCATGGATTTGCCATATTACCAACAGATGCAGCAGACCCAGATCAAACGCACAACAAAATGAAAAATGAATGGTGGATACAGACGACAACATTTTTTTTTTTGGGTTTACAGTTTCTTCCTTTACAAGCCGAGCAGGCAAAAAGCTATTAAAAGGCACAGAGAGAGAGAGAGAGAGAGAGAGAGAGAGAGAGAGAGAGAGAGAGGTTGGAATGGGGCAAGGTGAGAATGTCTCTGTGAAGTCTAAAACAAATCGCAGCAGATCTTCTTCCTGTCAATGACACTCTAATTGACACAATCCTTGAGAGATATAATTATATACCCTAACGTCTCCCCATTCTTTCAACTCCTCCATCCCTCCATGTCTGATATTGTCTCCCACATAGACTCCTAAAATTAAGATATGGGTGAGAGACCCAAACGCAGGGATTTTATTCCTCCAAATCCCATCTTTCCTTTCCAACAAGGCCATCATCATGACCTGTTCTTCCAACCTTCATCTACTTATCCCTCCCTGCAACAAAACGACCCACCACATAATCATACAGTCCTGCCCATGTCTCCTTCTTTAGACTTCACTGATCCCCCTCCTTCCGCTACTCCCAACTCTTTTGATGAAACCTGTAACGAGAAAATCAAGAAAAGGATTATGCATAGAGATTTGGAGCGTCAAAGAAGGCAAGAAATGACCACCCTTTATGCATCCCTTCGATCACTTCTCCCTCTACAATATCTGAAGGTGATCAGATATCTATATACAAAACTTCTTCTTCTTCTCCCTTTCTTTTCTTAGAAATTGTGATCTCTCTGGGTTAGTTCCTTATTATTTAGCTGTTTTAGGGGTGTGGAACTGGTGATGCAATCTTGCAGGGAAAGCGAGCTATCTCTGATCACATGAACGAAGCTGCCAATTATATAAGAGACCTAAGGAAGAGAATCCAAGAACTTAGTGCCAAGAGAGATAAGCTCAGAAAGAGACCCAATTCAGGCGCTCCCGACGTCGCCGTCGTCGTCACCGGCAATTATCCGCCAAGGAACTGTGTTATTGTCCAGCCTTGTTTGGGTGGAGTGGAGGTTGTTATTAGCAGTGGCTTAAGGAATGGAGAGCTTCCATTGTCGAGGGTTCTCAGAGTTATAGTCGACTATGGGTTTTGTATAATTAGCTGCGTTTCGACTAGAGTGGATGAGAGGTCACTTCACACTATTCATTCCGAGGTACTATGAAATCAAATCAAATCAAATTAAAAGGATCTTTGATGAATTTTCTTCCTTTCTTTCAAATTTGATTGAATTCTCAAGTTTAGGTTTTCATGTTGAGTTATTTTCTTTTCTCCCTTTTTCTACGTAAACAAAGCTTCTTCTCATTCATCGCCAGTGTACATACAGGTTAGCGATGATCTCACAGATGTGGATCTATCACGCCTGCAGCAGATACTGACTGATTTGATCTCATCCCCTTCGAGTTAGGGTTCCATGAGACCTGGCCGGTTTCTCCTTTTCTTCCTCCTTTGTTGAATTTGAAGGGTGTTTTACCTTGGTGGGCATTTGTGTATCACCATTCTCACCTCATGAATCATATCAAAATGCGGATATCAGAAGTTTTTGGATGTTTTTGGTTCTCTTTGGAGGTTGTCAATGGTTTTATTATGTACATAGCTTTCTCTCTTGATCGAATCTTTTGATAAGAATGGAAACCCTCACAGTGACTTGGATTCTCCCATCATTGAAGAAGGTGGCTTGTTGATCAGTTAATTGCATGCATGCATTCATCTTAATGCTGGGTTTGGTATGCATTCTCGGTATAGATTCTTGGTTTATATATAACACATTTGGAAACCCCCTTCTCTATTATCTTGGTGTAAATGTGTTTTAGATCCATAATTTATTTCGAGAATGCATACCGAACCCATCTTTAAGATGTTGCCATCAAATGTTAAGACAAGGATCAAGTTAATTACAGCTTGTATCATCCATCCACACAATTATATATATATTCCTCACATGCAAGTCAAAGAAAACTACTACTTGATAAGTTAGTTATGGTTGTATACTATTTTTTGGATGAATGGTTGGATAATATTAATAGGGTAGATTTCCTTATTGTTCATTTCTATGATAATATAAAGTTCTAGAATCCATGCTAAAAGAGTTTCTTAGGTTTTTTCCAGAACTGGCTACCAACCTGAGGTGCCAACACGATCTAGGTTTGGGACCCCCATTAAACATGAGCAGATTAACTCTAAAATCAGCTCTAATATGATCATTATTTACTAGGAGCGATAAAGTTAGGAATAATTATATTAAAACTGATTTAGGAGTAGCTCAGGTTCTTGATAAATTACGGGAAAGTTGTTTAAAGTGGTATGACCATATTCAATAGACACTAGGATAGTCTAATGGTGGTAGCTTCGGCTTGTGGAGTGTTGTGGGATCGAACCCTGTCACACGCATTGTGTGAATGTGTGTGTGTGTATGTTTTCTTATTTATTCTGTACCCACTCGTGGGTTGCCCAGATGGTTAGGGCAAACTGGGGATTGTGTGGATTAGGCGCATGGTCTCATGAACGATTCCCCATCTGTGCACTTGTGATTTAAGTGGAGATCATGGCGTTGGGTTGTTGTGCTAATTTCCTCGAGGATTAGTCGAGGTGCACGTAAGCTGGCCCGGACACCTTGGTTAACAAAAAAAAAACAAAGGCCTTTGGATGCTCCAGTATGGAGTAGTGATTTGATTTTGATTGAAAGAGCTAAGAGAGTCAAGGGAAAACCTAAAATGACCCTAAGAGAAGTGGTAAAGAAAAACGTGCATATGTTAGATCTTTATCAAGTATGACCTCAAATAGAACTCATTGGTGGGCAAGGATCCATGTAGCTGACCCATTTAATTGGGATATGGCTGAATTGTTATTCTTATTGTTGTTGTTGTACTTACTTATTGTTCATTTATTGATCTATTTTTCTCTTGAAATAAAATGATACATGAAATGATACTATATATGTAAAGAAGATTATTAGATTCAGCTTATTGTGCGTAATTGCCAGCATGATAACACGTTTTTGGAAGCTTCGTTCTTATTCTTCTTATTATTACTGTAAAGTAGTTCCTAATTAAGATTTGGCCCAGCTTTCCAATCTGAAGAACATTGATAAGTCCTTGTTCCATTCTTTATTAATGTAGATTTGAGTTCCTCATGTTTACAATAGAAGCTACTTGTCTATATACCATCTGCATTATTGTGTGTATGTCCAGCCCATATCTGTCCATATCTTCTGTACCTAACGTGCTTCTGAGATGGGTCTTATTTTAATAGTTGGACAAAAGCAATAAGGATAGCTATTACATTGTCAGAAAGTTGAGACCAGTTAAGTCTCCATCTGAATATGATTTGGTATCACATAGAATTCCATATATATATATATATATATATAGGTACCTAATGGTATATTATGGAGCAAACCATGAAACTAATCCATAATTGAGTTCAAACCAGCCTTTTTCAATTCCCTATTTTAATGTAATTAACATGCCAATCTTATTTTGGGAGTGGAAGTCTTTACCTCCATGTGACATTGAGTGTTGCCCACTAGTAGATTACTTGCTATACTCTCAATTAATTATTGTTGATATCAGTGATCAGTCAATGTGTCTACATGGACTTTTAATTAACAAATGCCACGTGTTCTTTGCCAGGTGATTTAAGAACTAAACTAGGAATGAATTGTGGGAAGTCTTTTGGAGGAGAATATTTGCAAGTGGGATTAGTGCTTAGTATAGTCCAGATTCCAGACTTACCAGTTTAACAAGATAATTTCTTCATGAAATACCCATTTAACGAGCTGATATGAATGCAAGTTGTCTAATTTTTTTTGGTAAAGAAGCTATCTTATTCTCATCAAGCAATTCATGTCCTCCATTGAGACCTCATTTTAATTAGCTACTCATTTCTGCCAAACTCAAGGTTTAAACATTAGTAGGTTGCTAGAAGTAGAGGTTGATATCCAGAATTGGGTTTTACAACTAAAGGTGGAGAAAGCTATAAGACATGTTAGTCTTAGCTACTTTCAGGGAATTACACTAGAAAATGAGACTCTGTGTCTTAAAATTAAGATGAATTATGATCAGGAACATATGTCATCAATGGTAATAGAAGATGGGAATCTAAGTGTAGATTTCATTTTATTTCTTGTTTCAGTGTAGGAAATAGAACTCTATATAATCTTTCCAGTAGTATTAAACCATTGTTATTTAAGATTTTCATGGCTTATATTGTGCTTCTTTTTTATGATGAAGGGAAAAATCATTCCTTACTCCTCAAGGAATTGAATAAAATGAATCCCTCTTTTGTTTGACTTATGGTTGGTAACNTTATAAGGGTAGCAGAGAGAGATCCGCTTCGAGAGCTGGTTATTCTGGTTCCATTTTTGCCGAAATGGACCTCTACGTTGGTCAATTCAGAATAATATATGGGTAATATGGTAATTCTGACACTATTTTGACTTTGTCTGGGAGTTTCTACTTTACTTTACAGCTTTGCAAAGCAGCGGGTAGTTAGAGAGAGAGAGAGAGGGAGAGGGGGAGAGAGAGTCCTCTCGGAGTCGAGTGGTGGATCATGCGAGGCCCACTGTGGATTAATAGATATAGCTGTTGGGGCTGACCGGACCCTACCCCAAGACTCGTGAACCCCTTGCGATATTTCCGAGACGAGACGGGAGTACGGGACGAGATTCTTTTTCATAGGGAAAGGGAAAAGGTTAATTTCTCTCTACCCCAAAAAAGTGGGGTTTTATTCTACTGTGAAATTGATGCCATGGGACCCGTCTCACTTTTCACTTGAGTCCACTTACTTCCACAACCGTGAGATTCGGTCACTGAGGGGCTAAACCGTATTGGAGGCTCCTACAAGTTCACGTATATTATCATGGCCCTTGCGTTAAGAAGGGTGTTACGTGGAGGGGGATACGACCATTGGATGGGTGGAATGCATGGTGGAAAGTCTGGTGATTGCAGTGTAAGGATGGGAATTTGAAACTGAAATTGTTTATCGAAATTGAATCGATTTATTTACATCAAAATCGTAAAATCGTTTAGTAAATTGTTTGATTTTGGTTTTAAGTTTCAGGTTGATAAGCTAAACAAGTTGAAATCGAATCGAGCTGTTTAACCCGTTGGTTTCAAACCGAATTAAAACCGTGAAAATCAAACCGTTTCAACCGTCAAAATCGATCCGATTAATCCATTTAAAGATTAAATAAGTTGGTTGCAAAATATCATTAATATCTCATTTGATTCAAAGATTGAGTGCTGCAAGTAATTCTAGAGGTAGCTTGTTCATTGTTTGAAATGCTAATTAAATTAATTCAATGCATTAAGTAGAATATATACTGATAAAAATGCAAGTTTTGCTTATACCATGACATATTAAATATATATATTTCAATATTATAACACTTTTTTTTTGTGGGTGGGGGGGGGGGGGGAAGAAAATATCTACTGTAAGCATTATTTACTGACTTGTTAGATGCACTTGATCCTATTTTCTATCAAAATATTTTATTTTGCTTAGTTGTTTGGTTGTTTTAACAAAACATAATGGTTTGTATTTCACATTTTCAATATTGAATTGTTTATCACAAAAAGCAAATTTTAGTAAACATACAAATAAACTAGCAAACTGATTACTAACCGTTTAGAAACTATATGGAATAAATCTAAAATCGAAACTATTTAAAACTGTGAAATCGAAACCGTTTAAAAACTATGAAAATCAAAACCATTTACTAAATGGTTGTGATTTTAAAAAGTACAACCGTTTAGTAAATGGTGCGATTTTGATTTCATCCCCTTGGTTGTTGGTTTTTTTTTTTAGTTTAGTTTAGTTTAGTTAGGTCATCTCTACTGATTAACATTTCATCCTCTGGTTTTAAGTTAAAAGGAGAAATATTATTTTAATTAAAATTACAATTTTACGTTTTTATCCTTTTATCTTCGGTAAAAACAGAAGACTACCTAATTGCTTACCCTTATCCTACCAAAAAAAAAAATTTGCTTACCCTTACATTTAGACACAAATGGTGGCAAAAATACCACCCTACTTGGATGTTTATGCACTTGTCTAAATTGGTCCCCAATTTGATGCAGTGGCAAAGGAAAGTAGCGATCTCTAATCCTAAATATTTCTTCTTTTCTCTAGGGCAAGAGTTTGTCTTGGCACCCAATCGTATAAGATGGGACTCGGACGTGAGCAAGCCTCAAGCCAAACTACAACAAGCAAGAAACAAACCAATCGACTAAGTTGGAGTTTAACCACTTCGGTTATAAGGCGAAAGTTTTCCTCCACCTTTTTTACCCACTGGTTCAGAGTTCTGACCCCTGATAGGACTCCTATAATAGTGACCCAATATATTGATCTCATCAATTCCTCCCTTATTATTATTGATATGCAAAAACACTGTAGTTGAAGTAAAATCCGATATCTTTGATTAAATCTTGGAATAACCAAAACAGCAACAACAATTCAGCTTTATCTCAAATAAAATCTTGTAGTAATTAAAGTTGGAGAAAAAATAGTCATAATTAGATTAAAGTAATAATTAATTGATTGTTTTGGTTGATTTGGTGTGTTTGGTGAAGAGAGAGAGAGAACAATCTGTAAATCTCAACGGTGTGTACGATGTGATCCATTGTATTACTGTCTTCTCGTCTTATTTAAACTCCAATTCATTGGATCCCCTTCTCCTTTATTTTTCCTTGTCCCTACTCTTGACTAATCTTTCTTTTGCTTTACCCTGAATCAAAAGGCTATGGAACCTCCTACATTTGGTCTCGTGATTTTCTTTTTTGCTTTTATCTTTCATCTATTTCAGTTTCTGTTTCAACTTTTAGTCAACCAAATTTTTAAAAAATAAATAAATAAAAAGTCAGCCAGCTAGAAATCAAAAGTCAAAATACCCAAAAACAAAAGTGGGGTAGCCTCTTAAGCCAAGCCTCTATGGGAAGGTCTCACAATCTATGATGGTTCATATTATATTAGGCTCCGTTTGGTATCGTTCTAAAAAAACATTTCTGGAGTTTTTTCGTTCTATTGGAATGAAAAAATAGAATATTTTGTTTGGTGCACTTATGGTCTGTTTCTATTTTTTTGGAACAAAAAGTGAAAAAAAACTGAAAAAACGAGATTGGACGGAACTCCATTTCCGTCTTCCTAGTTTCGTTCCATTTTACAAAAAAAAAAAAATTTCCCGTTTAGGTTCTGAAATTTTGAAACACCATTTTTTCGTTTAAAAACTGCGTTTTGATACAGAAACTGAAATTTTCGTTTTTGATACGAAACGGCGTTTCTAGAACAGAAACGATACCAAACGGGCCCTTAGATAATGACTCCGGCCTCTTATCTGTAAGGGTGTCAAAATGAAATCGAAATTGAATATAAGAATTATGTAAATGAATTCATATTGAAATATAAAGAAATGATCCGATTATAAATCCATCGGTTTTTTATTGTGCGTGATGATTCTAAATCAGAAAATTGAATAGGAATCAATTGCACTGGATGAACATCTACGATTTTGGTCCAATACAACTACAAAATTCCTCAATATTACACAATTTTTGCAGTGATGGTGGGGTATGTTGGTGGGAATATAAGGGGATTAATAATTAAATAAGAATGTAGGTATCCAATTTTAAACTCTCATACACATTAAATATTATTAATGATTGGATTGACACTTTTACCCTTAGGCAATTATGCACCTATATTTGCCACGTGTCATATTAAGCAGACCGATCAAGATTGAAAAGAATGGAATCAGGATCCAGATTGGATGGGCTGATTCTGATCGGATTGATTCCGAGTGATTTTCGATTTGGATCATATCACATTTGGTCTGAATTAGTCAAAAAACTACTAAAATTTGTTTATTAAAAAAGTTCTTTAATAGTGCCTTTAATCCCTTTTTTTTTTTTTTTTATTTGTTAAAATAATAGTGTGTGTATGAATTCAAACTCTTCAAATGTGCATGAACAGTGGGGTACTTATTAATGAAAATTGAAACCCACGTGTCGTGCTAAAGGTAGATAATCAACTCATAAGATGGGAAATAACATTGACAATTTTCCCACTTATATGAAAAGTTAAATTAAGTAATGTGAGCTTCAACCCATGACATCATTCTTGTACATTCTCTCAATGGTAAATCAGTTTCCAAATAAATAAATAAAAATGGTAAGAACCAGGAAGGCAGGAACACTGTTAGTTAAAACACGTTTTAAACGCGTTTCCCTTTTTTTGCCGTTTAAAACTCGTTTTCCCGTATGCTGTTATACAATCCGGAAAAAAATGGAAACGGCAAAAGAATCCGTTTTAAACGCGTTTTAAACGCGTATCCGTTTTTTAAGGGTAAAATTGGAATTTTATTAAAAATTTTAATTAATTAAAAAAAAAAAAACCAATTAATAAAAGTGAAGAGTGAAGACAATATGGTACTTGATTTTTTATTTTTAACTTCCATACTATCTATAGGAAAAAAATCTCATATTTTTATAATCCATTGAGTAAGGAGAAGCTAAAGCTAGCAACATCTCATTTTCTTGTAGCCCATTGGGCTATTTTATTTTGGGACTCCTAGAGCTTTTGGAATATTAGATGCATGTATACAATTAATAATCTCTCAAATTGTATGAGTATACTACCGTTTTTTTGGTTTCCTTTTTTTGAAAACTACACGTTTAATACTCGTACCGTTCGTTTACTTCCGTTTGCCGTTCCCTTTTTTTTTACCGTACCGTTCATCATTTTTATTTGTTTAAAACCCGTACTATACGTTTCCCTTTTTTTGCCGTTCTCGTTTTAACTAACAGTGGGCAGGAATCCTATTATTAGTGAAGTATGGAAAAAAGAGGCAAGTAAGAAGGGTAAAATGAGTATCTTGCCCATTGTGAAACGAAAAAATCTCATTCTTATTAACGCCTCTGTGCGCATTTTCGCTGGTCTCTTCACTGGTGTAGGGACCACATAGCCTAAAAGTGATCCCCCTCCTATGGATTATATGAGAACAAAAATATAGACCAAGAGAGAAGTTTCTTAACACAACGCGATCTAAGGCTATGTTTGAAAAAGTTACAAGATACATAATAAGATACAAATTATAATTATCCAATGATGTCTTTTCTACAATAAACCCTAAATCCTCGAAGATGATATACTCAACTCAACTCAACTCAATTCAACTCAACTTTATTCCAACTAAAGCATATAATAAACCAATTCCCATAAGACATATAATTATAGATAAATAATATGTTATGAGTTATGACAATTTAAGACAAGGATCTCGCTAGTCGCTTCACCCAACCCCATCCCCTCCTTTTTCACAAACAAAAGTGATAGAGAAGCATGTTACGTTCATATTAAATCCATCTACATGACAGACATTATTTTATTTTATTTATGGTAAACAATAGACATTATTTTATATATGTTGTATATCCAACTTGACAAAATATGGAGATACATCTTCAATTGCTTAAAAGAATTGTTTTTCTTTAATTTTTTTAATAAATAAGATATAGAAAATTTTGTGGTTGGGAGCTTGGCCTACATTAGCGGTCCCATTTATCTATTTCTCTTCTATCCTAATAGGGGACAGAGATATCATTTCACAAGGGAGAAAGAGAGATAGTCATAAACAAATGGGTGTTTTGACATAGAACACGTTCCCCGACAAAAACATTTCCTTATATAAGATATAGTTACGTGTTTTTCTCCATTGGCGCACGTAAGAACATGCTTAGATCAAAATCACTTACATGATATAAATTATTTTATGCTATTTATTCAATTTTAAAATAAAATGTGGTCAACCTTATAATTTTTTTTTTATTATTATTTAAGATTCATCAATCACATAACACTTCAAAATAGAAAAACATCTAATTCAATTGCTTACAAAAAAAAATTATTCTTTTCTTTATTCTTAATAGATAATGAAAAAATAAACACATTTTTCTCTCCATTGCACCCACAAGAATATACTCATCAGATTGAGTCAAACACGATTTTAGATTGTCACCTCAGCTTTGGAAGGAAGCTACTAGCATTTTTCAAGCCTGACATAAGACAATTGATGTGTCAACTTTCGTTGCAATGAATTGGAATTTGTAATTATTTGATTATTCTTTGGAGAGCTGACTTTTTTGACTTTGAGGTGTTGAGTTATTTTCTCCCAAATATTAATTGTTATCTCATAAATAAAAGAATGATTCACGTTATTATTTACAGTCCCATTTAAGTACCAAAACCTATAAAATAAAAATTTGATCCAACAAAATTAATAAAAATAGAAATCATTTCACAAGAAATAGCAAGATAGCCACCCATTCATAACTAGAAGTAATTGGATCAAAACTTCCATGTGCTATCAAGTCAAAACCGAATGGTAAATCATAGAGCCAAGAAATTAACGGGAAAATTATAAGAACTATTAAAGGAGACTGGAGACATAGAAACGCCACATTCTGTCAACTTGAGTAGTTTGGAATTAGCCAACCACCACAATATATTAGTTAAGAGAGATGCAGGGTTAGGTTTAATTTGCTGAAAAATAAAGTAATGTGTGTAATCCACAAGAAATAAAAAGTGATCAATGTTACCCTCATTATGTTTGATTTTTCAAAAAAAGCTTAAATTCTTATCATCGACAAAATTTTTAAGAAGATATGAGCATTGAGATTGAAAAATATATCAGCAGATCTGTATAGGTAATGACTATAATCGATATTTGATTGATTTGGTACAGACATCAATTTATTTTAGCGAAAAATAGTGTTTGGATCTTGTGTTGGGTAACCCCAAGAGGTGTGGGTACCATCCTTGAAAAAAAAAAAAAAAAGATAAATAATAATAATAATAATAATCTTGTACCGGACTGCATCCTTACTCCCAAGGGCAAGAACAACTTCGTCCGATAGGGAAATAATTATGACCCTAGGTTTTCTACACCCAGGAACCTTTTCCTTTTATATACATTTTCTCTTCTATACTATACTATTATTATTATAATGGAAACATAGAAATATATAATAGCTGGGTTTTGAGCTGAAAGGAAATTGCATACACATGGATGGTAGAGGCCGTTGGGGGAGAGGGGGGTCAACTGGTCAACTAACTAAAGTAGATCTGTCGACCGCCCAACAAACCCTCCAACACACTGGATAGGGACATGATAACCGTGGATATATATCACAAAATGTATGGAGTCACCTTTGATGAAAACCCAATCTATCTCTCTCTCTCTTTCTCTTACAATGACGACTAGTTATTTTTTTTGGTAGAACACAGTGGGGACTAGGGGTGTCAATTCGTGGCCCGAACCGATTAAATTGATCGAGACCGACCGTTTATAGACTGGCTCACCCGGACCATTTATTAAACGTGTCGGGCTTGAGCCCGACCCGTTTATAAACAGTCGGTCTTAGTTTTGCTACTTGGACCTTCGGGTGCCCGATCGAGACCGACCGTTTAACACCCGACTGAGACCGACCTATTGTGCACAGGCCTAGCCCGACCCTTTAATGATTGTAGAATACCTATTTTACCCCCCAAATTAAAAAGTAAAAACATGTTCACATTTTAAATAATGGTTATATTTGGTATCATTTATTAATTAATTGTCATTTTTTTGGGTTTGCATAAGTGGGACGGAATATAAGAGCACATTTTAAAGAGGGCCCATTTAAAAACCGGTTAAAGCCCGTTTAACATTAAACATGTCCGTATCCAGGTTAAGGCCCGACTAAAGCCCGATTAAGGTGGCCCGATTATAACCTGAGGCCGACCGACCGACCGAATATAAAGCGTACCATGCCCTCAATTACTAAGCCCGATTAGTTAAATGGGCGGACACGGTGTAGCATTTGAAAGTCTTCAAGCCCGATTAAGCCCGACCGAAACCGAACCGGCCCGACCGGTTGACCCCTTGTGGGGACTGGTTGATCCCTATGGTAAAGTACATATCCATCTTTGCTTTTCAAAACTAACTTCCCCATCAGGTATGTACAAATATATCCCAACCTAATTATTGAGGGATGAGAAATTAGACAGATTTATTTTCTACTCCTATTGCAAGCCTCTCTCTCTCTCCCCCATCAGCCCTCAAACAATGTTAAAATTAAGCCACCTATCTTTCCAATGCCCAAATAATGTTGCAAATCTGTATGATCTATTATCATAATGGTCCTGAAAGTTCCTATGGGCGCCTCATTTCTTTCATTGCCATATCCATCAGAGACTGAAATTTGAGAAACTTGCAAGGAAAGGCCATCCCACATCCAGAAATTAAGACTGTTATTGTTACCATTAACCCTTCGTTTTTTTTATCTGGGTGCTGTTAGATGTAGGTTTAACCGTGGATTGAAGGACTTAAGTTGCAGACTCAAAATATAAATAGCCTACCGGAGTACCCCAAGCATGAACTGGAGAGGTTAGACAATAGAAATTCTTCACTAGGTAAGACCCTTTTGTTCCAGTGGAAAGTAATTTTTCAGAAACTGTCCAATAGCATAAGGTAATTTTCTTGTTCTAAATAGGAAAAATTATTTCAGTGAAATACAACAGAACATTCTAGAAAATTATTTCAATTTTAAATTTCTTTGTCCATGATTCAATTGCCACTTGGTTCTTTTCCTCGTTCAACTATGCCTAAGTATGCTTACTTGTCATGTATTAAAAAAAAAAAAACTGAAGCAAATCCAATTTCAGATGGTAAAAGAATAATCAACAATAAATACCAAAATGGATTGTTGGGTTCATAGTGTAAACTACACCATCTCTATAGCCTAGTCCTGCTGTGTACTGCCTCATACCCAAATCAGGTTACAAGTGATAGCCTGATTGGTGATAAATGAATCGACCACCTCAATTACTACCAGAACCACTCATGTCTTGCATCCACTGCTTTTAAATTGGTTGATACTAGAGGCATGGTTCCATAAAGGGAAATGAAGTCGTTGAGGCATTTATTCCTTCTACTAGTGTGCCCATTCAGACTACTGATGCCTGATGATCCAATCTCATATATCTTCCCTGTGAGTGCATGTTAAACTGATTAAGCAAACTACCAAAGAAATGAGCGTTTATGTAACTGGGAATGGTAAAGCTGTATAAAATATTTAAAAACAAAATAAACCAATTATCGAAAAGCTTAAGTAGCCCATGCAAGCAAGCAAGAGAGAGATCAGCAGCAATAGTGGCTGTACCTTTAACCCAGATCGGAGGGGCACCCGTGGCATTTGCAACAAGAAGAGACATTGCAATGTCTTCACAGTTTCTGCAAGAAAACAAGTAAAGATCAGACATTGATATATATTCACATATATGCTGACATATATAGAAAGCAAATTTCTACCCGAAGGAGCAAACCCAAATGAGTAACTGACCTTTCCCTAGTCACATAATCATGTATTGATGAAGGCATTGTGTATGTGTAGAAATCCAAGTACTTTCTGTGAAAGAATGCCGCTTTTGACAGGACCATACTGTAAGTACCCATCCACCAAACTGACCACCAACCTCCATATTTATAATAAGCAACCCCATCCTTCTACATCAGATTAAAATTCTGTTAAAAGACAATGTACTCACAAAAAGAACATAACAGAAAGATATATATATATATATATATATGATTTCATGGTTCCAGCAGAATCTGGGGATAAAAGAAAAGGGATATTTTCTTCAATAAATTCTATTAACCTGCACAAATGACTAATGACAACTGTCTAGCACAGTTGGTGAAGCTGTGGTGCGCTAAGTCCACGCTCACCAGGAGGGCTGTTACCTCCCCCCCACCTCTTCTATAGTGTAGGTATCGATAAAAAAAAATCTGCACAAATGTTCAATCTCATCTCACTACCAAGAAGAATGGTTATTTACAGAGGTTTGCCTAATTTGCTGCATTGATGAGCATCCCACACCAGGTGTCCAAGCATTTAAACTACCATTTCTATCTTATGAAATGTTAAGCAGTCCTTTTCATATGGTGCATAAGTAATGAACCATGAGTCTATTACCAGAAATTCTATTAACAAGCAACATTTCCAAAAGAAAATTTCACTAAGCTAAGATTATATCACAAAGAAAGTAACACACCTCCACATCTAGCCAATGCATGCGGGGAACAAATCCCACCATTGTGGATGGGGCACTTTGCCATACAGTAAATGCGAAATCCAGAGTAGTGCAGGGAACGATAACATCATCATCCACAGAAAAAATCGCATCTGTCCTGAGGTCCTCAATTGGCTTAAATCTATTATTTAGATTGTCCTCCTCATTCAGGTCAAATTTGAAGTTTGGTTTATGAGCAGTTTGTGACTTCGACTGAACAATATGCTTAAGATAGGCTTTCAGGCTCTCTGATGGTGGATCACTCTCACTCCAAACCACACGTATAGCATCAGCTCCACTACAGGATGCATAATGACCAACGGCTTGCTTAAGAAGGGAATTGCGCTTCCATGTGTTAATCAGCACTGTGTAACCACCTCTGCAATATACCAGGAACTCAAAGGATTTTAAACAAGAAGAATAATCTATTAAAAATATCTTCTTCAACAAAAATAAAATAATATACAAGAAGAGCATTAACAAGAACATAGAGATATATGCATTCTAGAGATCACAGTCAACCAGATGAAATTGTGTTATCAAAGTTTGTCTGCAATGAATCAAAGATCGGACAGGTTTACATGAACACAGAAGTGTCAATGAAACAAGAGCTGAAGATAAGATGAGATTTTCCCTAGCCCAAGTTTGAGAAACAAAGAGTGAACAAGACACACTTCCCAAGAGGAGGGGTTGGGGAGAAAATTCATTGTATTCGTAACTTGCTCATAATGATATAATCTAAGATGAAAACGCAAAAGGGTGAGATGGGTGATGGGGGTTTAGGTAGCTCTTAATTTTATGTGAGGTAGCAGAACAGGAAGGTTTCCAGAGTATGGGAACTGCCTGAGAAAGCGGTAGTGCTATGATGACTGTTCTCCCTAAAGTTCCCGGAGATGACCAATGACCTCTGCTGGGCGTTTCTAGCCTCCACCAAGTCAGAGGTAACTCTGAAATCCTTCACCCTGGTTTGTTGTCAAGGTCCCCCTCTGGATAACATTTCCTGTGACTGCTTTTAACCTCTGCTGGGTCAGAGATTCCTCCAGCAAGTTGGAGAAGCAGCACAGCAGGCCCAAGGCTTTCAGGCTGCTGGGTGTTTGTATCCTCCAGAGAGGAGAAAAAAAAAAAAGGAGATGGTGATGGTACGAAGAAATTGAGGCCTTTGAATGCTTTGGACACTGTATAGAAAAATTACTGGACAAGAAGCTATTCATGGTAGATGACTGTGCCTCCTGTTATACTCAGTAGTAGCAATTTAGCAAGGACAAGAAAATTGCTAAGTTTCTGTACACACACAAACTCATGCAAGCCAATATGTTCATTAGAACATGCCCTAGAAATAAACACAATAAATTGACCCTAGCAAGGACAATAAAATTGCTAAATTTACACCAGTGGTGGCTAAACAGAAACTCATCCAAGCGAATATGTTCTTTAATTTAACATGACCTAGAAATAAACACAATAGATTCCACCACACACACACTCACTCTACTTTATGATCTTTTTTGATCCCCTATTCCATAAAAAAAATACATGTATGTGAATATATTCCTCTTTGACATGACGATCCTCCGAGTGCAAATGTGACCACAAGTATTATGGGACAAAGATGGATTGAAGCTTGAAGTAGAAAATAAATCATTCAAATTCAGTTTGGAACAATAAAGAAGACTATGAGGGAGAATTATACATGAGAGGTTGAGTGAAATAGTCAGAGGATCAATGATGGAAATATGATCCAGGATGAAGATATGCTAAATAGCATTTTAAGTTCTGTTTTACATTTAGGTCATTTTCAGTAATATCAGGTATTTCAGTGTTTTAGTTTGGTACAGACATTTTGGTAATCTCACGGCAGTTTAGAGATGGAACAAGTCTGTCCTTAAGAATCTTACACTACTCTTATATGTTAAGGGTAATGAGCCCCTGAATCACTTAGAGGTTTAGAGTAAGGCCATTACCCGACCCTACCCTACCTGTTGCTAGTTGCCACCCCAAATTGTATGCAACAAATCTACATGGCCACCAAAAACAGATTTACAACTTGATACGTTGTTGCATTACTCTGAAGTTGTTAAGAAGGAAATATGAGATATTTAACTATCTGTAGAAGTTTTCTCCCCACCAGTATATTTTTAGATTACTTGAATGGATGGATTTTTTGTACTTTACGAAAAAAAAAATAGATGGACTTTTTGTCACATATGGATCCTAATACTAATGTTTCAGGTTTTGCCAAAAAAGGTTCTATTACAAGCAATCTTGTTATGGAGGAAGAAGGTGTAGTAAAAATCTAAAAACTGTACAACAACAAATGGCAATTTCAATCTATCCAGTTCCAGACTTGCTCAGAGGGTATGGCTCCAAGGAAAATAAAGTTAGTCACTTACTTTCGGACCTAGCCTGATATAAGAGGAAAAGGAATATTGAAGTGAACTATTCAAATTATCAATCATAAGGTTGCACCCAAGGAAATCTACACTTGATTTTTAGATCCAGATAACTGTTTCATTCATATCTCCATCAAAACACTTCTGTTAGGGATCATCCCATCCTCTTAGATCCTTTTATCTTTTCCTTTCGGGGATAGAGGGGATGATTTAGATGCTTTTGATCAGCTCAATCTCTAGACTTGATTTTTAAATCCAGAGGACTGGTTCATTGTATCTCCTCACTTCTCTACACTTAACCTTTAAATCCAGAGGACTGGTTCATTGTATCTCCATCAAAACACTTCTGTTAGTGATTATCCCATCCTCTTAGATCATTTTATCTTTTCCTATTGTGGGTAGAGGGGATGATTTAGATGCTTTGATCAACTCACATCTCTTTAGACCTCTTGGCATAAAAATTGTAATTGGTGGGCAAGTCTGCTACTTTAAGAGGAGCTCGGTGGATCCTCCCAAACACAAAGATAGTAATTCCAAGCTGTGTATCAAACAAACTCACTCAGTGAATTTGGGGGAAAAAAAAGAAAAGAAGATCAAGGCCTTCTTTCTACAGCCCAACAAGTTCAAGTTCAAGTGATAGCAAGATCTTTCTTAAGAACAATCAGCAAGAAAATAAAAAATAAATATTTCATCCGTAGAATAAAAAATCCACTTTCATCAACTGTATGAAGCGAAAAAAAAGCCGGGAGGAAACTAAGAAATTAGAAATGCGACAGGCGACGTACTATTGCCAGACCCTCAGGCTAATAGTCCGTCTGAGACCATATCGATCTTCCAAAACAGGCAGCATAGAGTGACCACCGAGTTTCAGGGTCACAGCACTCCCAAGAGTCTGATCAATTTTACACGCACCTGTTATAGACATATTAATCAATTTTATCCTATCACACAAACTAAGGCCTCATAATTGTAATCCAGTTCAAGAAATCAAGAAATCAAGAAATCAAGAAATCAAGAAATCAACCCTCCCATTAACATTTGTAAACTTTTTCTTTCCAAAGATAAAATGATCTGAAATTCAAGTAATGATATTCTAAATTTACACCAGATCAAATATTAAAAATAGAACAAGATAAAATATTAAAAATAGAACCAGATCAAATATTAAAAATAGAATATTTCTTCGAAAAAAATATGGATCTTACAATGGGAGCGAATTGAGACACTAATCCAACAATCCAAGAAAGAAGCAATAAATACTTAACAAAATCAGAGAAACCAGAAAGGTCGCAAGACGGCTTACCTAGAAGGAGAAGAAACCGAAGAAGGATAATGAGGGTTCCATCCCATTAACGAACCGATCTTGGAACCAATGAAAAGAATGGCGAAGAAAACACCCAAGGCAAAAAGCAGCTTAACCTTGCCAACCCCAAGTAACTGACGGATCCGCCGTAGCAGAAGCGGAGAGCGACTGCTGAATACTCCCCTGGTGGAGGCCTTCTCCTTGGCTGGTGAATACAAGCAGCTGTTGAGGCCATTCACAGTCGAAATACCGTCTCTTAATGCAATAATGGCCGCCATGGCCCAACTCCATCAATTTACAAACCAAGATCCGATCTACCCAATCAAAACTTCAACGGAAATGCAATCTATCGGATCTTCTCGATAAATCAGGGAAGAGGAAGATCTCTTTCTTTCCCCTCCCAACAAGTTCTTCAAACCAAATTCAGAAACAGTTGCTTTTCAAAGTTAAATCCAATTTGCAGAGATGATAATGGTGCCAAGATGAACGATCTAAAACTTTTTCAAAATTTATTAAAGAAAAACTTTTTGGATGCTTTGATTTGCCCAATCCGAATCGGTGTCGTGGGGAAGAGATTCCCCAATTTGTATGAATTCCTTTGTAGTTACCATTTTGCAGTCGCAGTGGCGGAGTTTCACAGTGTGATCTGTGTCGTACTGTCGTGACGTGTCTTTTGGTTTCGTGTGGTAAAGTCCTGGTAACGGAAAGAGTCGGCGGTGGGCCCCATTCTCATGACTATCAATGTACCTGTAGGGCCTGGGGAGATCCTCTTCTCATGCTCCACCCATCCAATCACTAGGGAGTTAAGGGTATATTTTCTTTCTTTTGATATTTTAATGGTTTTAGTTTTTGGTAAATATTTTTAACGGTTTTAGTGATGCCACGTAAATTCTGAAAGATATCGGGGATCTTTATGAGCTTATCCACTCTATTACTCGAGAGAGTGACACGCATGGATTACAATCCTCTACGGAAAGGTAATTTGGCAGAGAGTGGCGGAGGGGCTATGTGCATTGGACACCTGTTAAAAAAGATCGACGGCCTGGGATACTCGAATCGTTTTTCTAGGGAAAATTACCTGATTATTCACTTTTGGATTTCACTTTACTAAATTATTAAACTTATGTTTCATTTAATAACAATATTCAAAATCAAGTTTAAGTTTACAAAAATATTCATAACAGTGATTCTTCCTCAATTATGTTTTTTTTTTTTTACCATTTTACCCCTAAATTTTTACACTCTACCTTCTCCGATGGGGTTTACATGCTTCCTACTGTATTTTTTGTATTTCGACATAGTTCAGTTGTTTCTATACGCTTTAAATCACTAATCTAAAATGCATCATCTTAATTCTGTGTTGATATCTTTTTCCATTTGATGGGATATGCTTTTGAGTGAAAACGTTTAAACCCATTATAAGCTTTTTCATTGTTTTCCCCTTCAAAGTTTGAATTAGGGTTTTGAAGAGGCTAGGTTTCCATTCACGGAGGCGCAAATGCATCATTCTTCTAGTAAGTCATCGTTTGAAGATTACTATGGTTTAAGAACTCTCTACACCCCCTAAAAAAATGTAAAAAGATGCTAAAAGAGCAAAATAATCTGCAATGGGGAATCCTGTGAAACCTTAACACATTAGTTACTCTCTCTGGGTGCCTCTCATGGTTCTTAAATTTACTCTAGTACTTGATTCCGCCTATGTTTGATTTTCTGTAACTTTTATGATGCAAATAATAATAATAAAAATAAATAAATAAATAAAATAAAATAAAGTAAAAATTGGGGTTTTTCTATTTGTAATGAATGGTGAATCCCAGAGGTTTCTTCAAACAAATGAAAGGTCGGCTTGGCGGCGGCTCGAATAGAGAAAATACATTATTGTTACAGGTTTGTGTCGGATTGCGTAATTCTTTCATGGTATCAGTGGTGCATTGGCGTGTTCATCGGCTCTTAATCAATCATGGCAAGGCACATTTGTGTCTGTTAGAACCATCTTTCAATTAAACGAAATCGGTATTGGCCTTTGCAGATTCTGATTTCCATTCATTGCAGATTGGGTGCAATTGCAAGAGGATGAATTTGCATTCATTGCAGATTCGGGAAGTTTTCTTATATCTCGCTTCTAAGATTGTTCAATCGGGAAAGGTGATCGGACATCAAAGAAGATTGGGTGCAAGAGTCGAGGGTAAAATAGTTAAAAAACAAAAATAGCTGAAGCAGAATCACTGTTTTTTATAGTTTTGTAAACCCCAACTTGATTTTGGAGATTATTGTTAACTGAAACACAAGTTGGGTAATTTTGTGAAGTGAAACCCAAAATTGGGTAATCAAGTAATTTTTCTTTTTTTTATTTTTTTCGATTTGATCCATCTTAAGGTGGGTTCAACATCTTGATCCACAGATCCGGATGGATGGGTAAAAACCCTAAAATATATTTTTCTTACCATTTTTCCAAATCTTGACCCTTTTCGATCAAACTCCTCTTCCCCCTCTCTAGTTCGAAGCTCTTCGGGTGATTGTCTTCTATTAACCAACTCAACTCCTCTCTCCTATGAAACTCTTCCTTTCGCTTTTCAGATTCAACACAACTAGACGAGGCGGTGGAATTGGCTAGCCTCACCCATCCGGATATTTGGGTCAAGATATTGGACCCGTCTCATGGTGGGTCGAAAGAGGGGAAAATTTTATTTTAAATATTTTAGACCGTCGATCTATCGCTAGATAGGTGTCCAACACGCATGGGCTCTCCGTCACTCTCCGCCAGATTACCTTTTCGTAAAGGATTTTTATCCGATACGCATAGTTGCCGAGATAGGTATCGGATCACCCAACTGTATTGGAACTGGTAGAGGCCGATACCCATCCTAGGGCAATCCCGCCCCAATTGACGCTTCCTCTCAATGCTGGTAAAGAAGCAACGCTGCCTGATCCTATTCCATATGTTGCAAGTGACGGAAATAACCACTCACCTCTCCTATTGTATTTCTTTATGCGTCTCCTCATTGATCTGCACTATCATAATCAAGTACTGTTCTTTTATTTTTTTCAAAGTTGATACAAATTACCCATACAAACCTTAACCTCTCTCTACCTATGTTTTGTTCTTTGTTGATTAATTTAAGTTATTTTTAAAAATAAAATTAAGGAATTTTTTTTTATCATTTTAGATAATTTTAAAATATTTAATTATTATGAAAAAAACTTGTGAGAAAATTTTAAGAAAATGTGAAATATTTTTGTCATTTTGGGAAAACTTTTTTAATCATATAAAGAAATAATTAATATGTTTTAATCATTTAGAATTTAATGAAGCAACTCTTACCAACTTCATTTATTTGCCAAGCTAGTGTATAGATGGAGTAATAGTTTAAGGGAAAATTATCAGAAAAAAAGAAAGTTTTAAGGGAAAATGAAGCATAAAGGCAACATGGCCCTACACCTAGAGACGGTGTAATGGGGGGGGGGGGAATGACCACCTTGATCCTCATATATGGGAAAAGGTAGTTGGTTCATTTGGATCGCCCGCAACGATTTGATTTTCAATTGGCGGAAATGAAACCCTATTGAAGTTGCATCTGCAGCTCAAAATGTCTATACAGAATTTATTCAAGCTACCAAGGCAAAAAGCCCATTCAATTCATCAAATACCTAGACCACTGCCTACAATATTCAAGCTACTCGTTGGAGTCCTCCCACTTTAGGCACATTTAAAGTTAATTGTGATGCTTCAAAGCATCCAAACTCTCAAAAAGGTGGTCTTGGCTTCTTGGTTCGTGATTACCAGGGCATATGTTGGTTAGCGGTCTCCGAACCTGCACAATTTGGGACCTTTCTTATTGGGGAAACTATGTCGGTTAGTAATGCTCTCCTTCACTGCATTGGAGAATGTTATGACAAGGTTCAGGTAGAGACCGATAACATGGAGCTTGCTATTCTCATTAAAGAAACCACCAAATTAGCTCCTATAGAAGTTGCTCCCATTATCCAATATATACATCACCTTATTACCTACTTTTTGAAATGTAATGTTTCACATATATATAGAGAGACTAACAGAATTACTGACTCTCTAGTAGGAGGGTCCTGTCGTTTACGTGTTCGACAGTTTGACCCACTGCCACTCCTTGGCTCCAAGAATCATGTAATCTGGAAGTCCCGGCTATGCCACATTCCTCATTTCTATGAATTCATCTTTCACCAAAAAAAATGGGAAAAGGTAGTTCACATGTGTATATGTATCTTTCTAAGGTAGCATCAAACTTTCCCATGTCACTCTCGTGTCTAATACTATACAATTTATAGTGCACCCTCATGCTTCAGAGGATCCAGATCCAAGGAAAGGAATTTTTTTTTTGGAAAACCATTCTCTAGTTTTCCTTGGGATGTAAATAAAATAGTTATATCTACCACCCAATTATTATTATTATTATTTTTTGAATAGTTGAAAACTTTTATCTGATTCTTGTTTGTATCGGTTTAAAAGAAGCTATATTTGAAAATTTGGTCTTCAAAAACTAATCAGATGTGGATTCAAATAGTGTTATCTTTGTTTCGATTTTTTGCCTGTTTGCATCCCTAGCTCTACTTGTTTTGGGTTGTCACCATTAACGTTCCACCAATAATAATAAGAAGAAAAGGCCAAAATAGTTGTTGTGTACATGACCATTTATTCTATGCCCTAAATTTCGGTTTATCTACTTTTTCGAAAACAAAAAGTTTTAACTTCAACCCAATTGGATTGTACCATGTCAAAAAACATAACTAATTTACTAAGAATGGAAATATTTAAGTTGATTGGGTATGCAAGGCAAAGGAAAACAAATTTTGTAAATTCTAGGAACAGAATTACTAAATAATAATTAAAATATATAGGTCCTTAAACAACTGGCCTATTAGCTCAGTTGGTTAGAGCGTCGTGCTAATAACGCGAAGGTCGCAGGTTCGAGACCTGCATGGGCCAAATCTATTTTTTACTTTTATTTTTTTCCCTAAAACCAATGAATATTTTCCTTCTGAGACCTGCATGGGCCAATTTGTTTTTTTATAGCAGTCCTTATTGATGAACCTTTGTAGACCCTTTCTGTCATCTCTTATTGTTCTCACTGAGATGCCACCCATTAATTGACTTTATCCATTATAAAAGTTTCTAGTTAAGTTTTTTTTTTTTTTTTAATTAAGGTGTCTAGGCCAGCTTTCGCACACCTTCACTAATCCTATTGCCGTGATCTCTACTTAAATCACAGATGCATAGATGGGGAATCGAACGGGTGGATACGGAATAAATAAGGAAAGACACTCACATAATGCATACGATAGGGTTTGATCCCACGATCTCCTTCCCTAAGTGCCGACTTCACAAGCTGAAACTACCTCCACTAGGCTATCTAATAAATTACTTCATCTTGCAAAGAAATTAAGAATAAGGAAAGTACTTTAGAAACCAAAATTGGCCACTTCAATTTGCTCTAGACTAATGAATCAGTGTATCTTCTCAATCTACATGTTTCCTGTCTTGTAGTGATACTAAATTTGTGTCATTCTGTATACAGCCATACCTGGTGGACTTTCTGAATTCTTGTCTTCATTTATTAACTTTATCATGATCTTTGAAATGAGGTTGAAGTACCAGCTTAATAGTTAATACCTTCCTTAAGCATGGTTTGCTTTGTTGTTGGGTGAGCAACATTCTTTTCTTTTATTTAAAATGCCAAAGAAAGTGAAGGGCACTGGTTCTGCCATATATTCAGATTATTGTTACTCAGAGTTGTATATATATACTTCTTTCATATAACTTTTATTAGTTCTGTTTCTAAATTCAAAAGGGGTCAATAATTATAGATCCTCAAAGGCCTTAGAAATTGAGAAAAAGGCCAACCCTGTTAGAACAACAGAAAAAACACCTGGAATGCTTGTTTGGAAAGCCCCTACTCAAGGCGGGTTCCGATCATTAATCCACTTTCAATCATTAGAAAAAGGCTTCTATTTGATTCTTTAGGGGACTAGAGATTAATATTTGAAGTTGTCAATGTTGAAAAGAAGAGGAACGGATTATACCAATGGCTGATGAATAGAAGAAAAATGAGCCTTGGGTTATTCAAAAACTAGAAAAAGACTAGAGTGGCCTTGTTTGGTCATCTTCCTCTGAATTTGACATAGGAGTGCTTCTGAGGGAATTGGAAGAATCTGTGGTAGAAATGTGTGAAATTTGTATTCATGATTAAAGTGTT
Source organism: Macadamia integrifolia (assembly GCF_013358625.1). Classification (NCBI taxonomy): domain Eukaryota; kingdom Viridiplantae; phylum Streptophyta; class Magnoliopsida; order Proteales; family Proteaceae; genus Macadamia; species Macadamia integrifolia. The sequence continues at coordinate 61,515 of NW_024868544.1, read as the reverse complement.
AAAAGCAGTTAAAGGCTATGATCATGATTAAAGTGTTAAAAGCAGTTAAAGGCTATGTACTTCTTGTTCATTGTTTCCTTTTCTGTTCCAAATCAATCCAAAGGGTGAAATGTCATCTTGGTCTATTTTACAGCAGTGCTAAATTGGAACATTATAATCAAAGGATTTGATATGTAAAATGAACATAATTTTCTGTCCAAACAGTTTACTGCAAGAAGACCTGCATAACAGTATAAAATAATTTTGATGGTTAAGCAATCAGAAGCATTTAATTGCCAAGGAACTGAGAATTTGAAACCTAGACAGCTTTTTTCAGATGATATTCATGAAGAGATTGGGTGGGCAGGGTGTACATTTGCTCTGCTTTTCAATTTTACTACTCTCCCTCTGATGTAGATCAAAAGAAGTATGGTGAGGTTAAGAGAGAATAATAGAAGAATTAAGGAAGAGAAGACAAGGGGCTGTTTCGGGGGCTGTGAAGAGTACCCATGAAGTCTCATGAACAGTATCTTGGAAGAAAATGGAGGCGAGAGGAGATCACAATCTCACTTCAAACTTCTATCCATAACCATATCGTGGAGGCTGCTAGACTTTACAATCATTTCATGATGCTGAAAATGGAAGAAACTGAATCAAGACAACTGAGTTGGCAGTCCTTATTGACTCCAAAAAAATCTATCCTCTGGTACTTTGCATCAACCAGATGCTATGGGAGGAGTTCTATATCAACTTGTCTATGGGTGTGCTAATCTAACCATGAAACTGAATTAAAACAACTTAAAATATAGCTGGACTTGTAAAGTCCCAAATCCAGACAATTATTTATAATAAAAGAAAAATAAAATAAGATGAAAATAAACTGCTCTGATCTACTCCTGACTGGACAAGATCAGATAAGATTCCAGGTTCATTGAACCAAGACAATTAAACTAGGATTGAGCCAAAAAAAGTAGTTCACAAGTCAACCAACCAAAACCAAATCAATTCTGCATTACCCTTCCTCCCTCACTCCCTCCCTCCCTCCTGAGCTATAAATTTTTTAAGGCTCCTTTTGAGTACCTTGGAGGTTTTATGTAATCATATCTGTTTAAACTCTTCTGCATTATGAATTGAGCAATCAATCTTATAAATAACTTCGTTTTCTTTGATGATAGAGAGATTGCCATGTAATTAAGCCATACATTTCAATTTTACAGACTTTGTTGTGGTGTCTACATGAAAAATTAAATTACAGATACTGTAAAACCTGTGAATGATAAATTAGTGAACCCAAAAGGGAAGGAAGTTGAGGAGTTGATATATACAAGCTGCCAGTAACAAGAAAAAAATGGGGAAAACAACAGGAAGAACCACAGTATGTACATGAAGAGTTGCAGCCAGATGATAGTGAACCCAGAGTCCCACTTGGGCTTTTGTTCAATTTTGTATCACTAACAATGTGATTGTATTGACATGATCCTGATGTACCTTCTGGTTTCAGCTGATGGGCTAATGCTCAACCCTCTTATATTTGGGGTGAGGAGGGCCTTTGTTAGGCCAAGGAACTCCAGAATTGGTGAAGAGGGGCCTTTATTCCATGTTCAATGGATAGGATACAAGACCAAACGCTTAGAACATATGGTGCAAAAGAACTTCTTCTTGATATTGAAACAAAGTGAGACGAAACAGAACCTCCATTCTCTCTCCACGTCCATGGCCTGCACCTTACCTCCACAGTAAGGACAAGCTCCAGGGGCCTTTTGCTTCCCTAACACCCTTTCTTGACTATGTAAGAACAGAGAGCACATTCTCTCTCTCTCTCTCTCTCTCTCTCTCTCTTAGAGCAGAAGAAGAAATCTGAGTAAATCTGTGCTGGAAAAGAGAGGAATGTATGAACAATATTTATATGAAATATTCGGATTTCGAAAAGAAAGCAAGCGCCGCATCGAAAGAAAACGGTGCTGTCTATTATCAGCACCACGATTATAATGTGCTCCACGTAATCACATACGTATTTCATGGATAAAAAACACGGCTGTCCTTTTAAGGCATTCAATTCAAACAGGGGTTGCTACCACCCTTCAGCTGTCTAATCTTGAGGCTTTGAGTCATTGACCGACCAAAATATCTGGTATCATTTCAAAATTGAAAATAATTTGGAATAAATTCTAAAAATAAAAAAAATATCCACCGCACACTTATTTGGTAACACCGTTAACAATAAATGGGAAATGACAATTTCACCTTTCTACTTAAGCTCTAAAAATATTTACCATTCCAAACCCTTACATGCTCTCACCGTCAGCGATGGTGAGTGTAAAGAAGATTTGAACAGCTTTCCTCTTTCAATTTGAAGCCATGACTGGGATTTAAAGCATAAAGCTGTATCTCTTTACAGGACTCAGAGAGGAAGAGATTCTTCATGGGGACATATCAGATCTTAAAGACCAATCGGTTCCCATTTTAGAACTTAACCTTTCAAAACAGAAACCCAATTCAGAATTCTAGCCATGAAAACTTTTAGTCTTTCTGCAGCTTCTTTTCTTTTCCTGTGTAATTGCAGAAACCAGTTTCTTCTACAATGGGTTTCACAATGTAAATTTGAGCTTATATGGAGCATCATACATTAAACCCGATGGCATCTTATCAGTAATCAGTAATTCACCAAAGAACATTGGCCATGTATTCTATCTTTCTCCCCTGCAATTGAAGCTTAACAATTCAAACACCTCAATCTCTAAATGGGTTTCTATCTAAGATGGAAGTTCAGAAACTGAAGAAAAGTTGGGATTTTCCAATGGATTACAAAGCTCAAGCAGTGAAAGAACCACTAAAACCACCGGAACCGGCGAAATGCCTTTGAAATTAATGGAAGGAGGAGAATCTGCTCGGCCACTGGTACTAACGAGATGTAAATCAGAGCCGGTGAGAAGAACAGAAACAGGAACAGGAAGGTTAGATCGAGAGATGTCCTTCTGGAAGAAACCAAGGTTGATTTTCATGGGGCATGGCAGATTTCACTTCTGCAAGATTTTTCTGATCTACATCTCTTCCTGTTAGGTTCTATGTTGGGGGTTTCGATTCGTCGAGGAATTCCAGTGCCGCTGTTGCTCCTGCTTCTGTCGCTTAGAATCATGAAGGTGATGTGGGTGTTGGTGGGTCAATTACAGTTGCAGCAGGTGATTCTGCTTCTGGTAGTGGGTTTGGAGGTTGTGGAGGAGAAGATGGGAAGCTGAGAAGTGAAGAGAGTGACCGAAATTTGGCTGGAAACCGGTGGCCTCGTTAAGAAACGTTGGCTTTGTTGCAGATTCCGTCTGATATGGAAGTTGCTTTCCGTCGATTTGGTTCATATTGTGGTCATCTCCGGTGATGTATCGTAAATGGAGATGTAGGCTGAGAGAAAAGTAACATATTTCACTGATTTGGGGGTTTTAAAGTGAATGGTATAATTGTAAGATCATCCATATTCAAGGGTAGTTTGGCCATTTAGATAATATAAAACTGATGGCATCATCGTTTAACGATTTAATTCTAACGGAATGGATTTTTTAGAAATAATTTTGTGAAAATGAGGGATGTACGATACATATTATTTTCATTTTTGGGTGTTACTCTAAGTTATTTTTAATTTTAGAGGTGGTACTAGATAATTTTCCTTTTAACTATGGGTGTCAATCTCAAGTCCGTATCGATTCAACGGATCTAATCCAATTGTGCAAACATTAGCTTGACACTCTGACCCATGGTTTCAAGTATCGTTTTGGGATCGGCTGTATCGGTCTGTTATCGACTGTAACGGTTTGTTATTGGCTGAGAACGATCCTTGATCCAATACTGAACCAAATATGTTATCCGGATCGTTTTAGGGGGTAAAATAGATCTGAATCAGTATCGATATCTCCATACACCAATACCAATACCGTCCCCTAAATAATATGTCAAGTTTAGGTTTGATTTGTTTATAAACAGATAGCAGATGCAAAGGGTAAAAATATTTTGAGATGTAATTGAAGACAAAGAAGGAAGATTTCGTGAGACTCTGCTTGGTGAATGGGTCAATTATTAGGGGCAATAATTGACAAAATTGGCCCCATTATAATGGTATCGAAAGAGGCCAATTGTATATCAATGGACCGATAAGGACAAAGGGTGAAAAAATAAAAGAATTAGGCTATTAAATGAATGAAACCAGGGGCAAATTCATCCGATATGGGATTAAATCTTTGATCACATCTGCAGCATTCAGATAAGTACATCACCACTTGGATTTGCCTTTCTTGAACCCTAATTCAATTGTACAAGTCATTGGTCCACTGGATTTAAAAAAAGAAAAAAATAATAATTTAAATAAATACCCTAGAAAGCTCTAGGAAACTGTTTATAGAACCTTGACAAGGTTTGAAATGTTCAGAAATAGTGTAGAAAATTCCTTAACACTGTGGGGAACACCCACAGAAGTAGAAACTATACCCCTTGTTTCTCTTTCTACATTTTCCTCCGACCACTCCTCCATTGTCTCAAGTACTTGTACCAATTCCCAGCCTTCGAAGAAAACAATTCACTTTCAGACTACGTGGCAAAAAATACCCCGAGTTTTTTTTTTTTTTTTTTGAATTAACAACAGCATAGACAATGTGTGAGTAGAAAAAAAAAAATCATGGTTGCTTTGGCTAAAAAATGAAACAAAATTTAATGTTAAAATCATGCAAGGAGACGGTGAGGTAAAGTGAGCATCCAATAGCTGGAGTGCATGACGATTTGGACTCTAGAATTTATTATCATAGGGTATTTTTTGGGTTGGTTACACAATTGCTCTTAAGAATAGATTACAAAAATTTTCTTTTTGTTTTACTTCATTCACTTCTAACAAAAATAGGCCTAAATGTAAGGACGATAGAAAACAACTAGGGGCTCCGTCTGAAGATGAAACTAATTCAAAGAACTGCAAACACCAGCAATCTCAGAGGGGGAAAAGAAGGTAGAAAAAGATTTCTAATCTTCGAACTAATCATTTAAGATTTTAAAGTAGTACAAATCACAAGATGGTAACACAGGTATGAAAAGCTAAGACTGTATAAGAAAATTCATGCTGGCTTTGCACCACCATTCGGCGTTACAGGAATGCTGCTACCACTCATCTGGGAGCTGCTTGATTGCCCTGTAATGGTCCTGCCCTTGGACTTTCCAGCCTTGCCGAGGACAGTGCCCACAGCACCAACACAACTCCCGACAAGACCCAACTGTTGCACCAACGCCAGCTCCAATACCGCTTCCCACCATCCCAATCCCAGACCCAACTGCATCCATTGTGCTCCCTATCACACCTGCTTCTTTCGGTTTCTTTCTCTCCTTCCAAGAGCAAACAAAGAAAATTCATAAATCTCATGTCATGTCATGTTCTGAAACGATTATATACTGCAATAAGATGGTTTTTATGTCAATATATAAAGATAGATCACTGTTGTTGTCCCTTGTAAGCCCTCAACGTTGCTAGCTGCAGTATCATCTTTCCTTGATGGCTAATAAGTTGTTGCCAAAGTACCATGTTTTATGGTTGTTAACTCTTGCCATTGCAAAGGTGGCTTAATGTTCTCCTGTCTCACAATGTTTCACACTACAAAGTAAAATCTTGCAAACAATGAATGATGGGGTAGTGATAAAAGAATCTTCTAACTAGCACTAAGCGATGATGGTGAGACAACCTGGGGAAAAAAATAGCACGTACCCAGTGCACAATGCTCCCACCACTGCGGAGTCTGGGGAGGGTCATTACTAGAGATTTTCTGAGAAATATATTTTTCCACCTTATAATTACAGTTTTTTGTCAAAGAATATATGGCTCTGTCATTTATGTTTTGTTCTCTCTCTACATGCATACTCCATATTCAAATGACCACAAACGAAAATATACGTCTGACACCAACAAATACTATTTTGGTCTGCACAAAAGTTAGAAATATTTGCCTAGTTAAGCACTTGATTTTGCACTCTTTCCTGGCATCTTCAACATCAAGAAAAAATCAAACAGAGACATATACAGAAACAGAGACAGGCTCAACATTTTCAGAAATAGCTACTAAGATTCGAGACATAATGCAACGCAATGGCGTGTTGAGACTGGATAATTGTACCTTAGTAGTAAGAGTTCCTCCATCTTTCTTATCTTTAATTGTTTGCATATCAAGTGATGGTAGTAGTCTCAGATCAATCTCTTTTGGAGTATCAAGTTCTTACTCAACCAGAGGTAATTTTGTAATGCCCACTTTTTGTCTTGTCCAACATCTGCAGCATAGACCTGTCGGCAAGATTCAAAAAAGTTTATTTGAATATGTTATCCATCAATCAACAAGTTTATCATACCAACAGGTGAAAAGAATAATTAATCACTTCAAAATGTTTAAACAAGAGAAGATAATATAGAACAAGTTCAACCAAGAACCAACTCTATAGGAGGATCAAATTTATAACAAATAATTGCAGGGGAACAAAACAAGAGACCAGAACTGGTCTATCGGCTGACAGAGCAAGATAGGAATTAATCAAAAAATAACAATAGCAGATTTAGTAACTCAGCACCTCAGATGGTGCTGATATTCCAATCGAAGGTAGGTATTGGAAGGTTGAATAACTCTTCAAAATCTGGGGTCAAACTGATCAAATACTAAATGCTGAGAATTAGAAGCTACACATAAAACTGGATATTAGTAACTCCAGCCACTAGAACAATGACAAACTACCAGCGAGGGAAGGAATATGGAATTGTATTAGAATATCAAAACTTGGGCAGAAGCTGATGGACTGATATGGGAATCCTGGTATGTGAAATCTGCTGCAGTAAAACTCCTAACAGAGCCGCAAGGTGTGGATTTGTGTCTTCAATCAGAAAATGAAGGGACTTCAACAATGCAGTCTTCGTTCCTTCTCAGGGGTGGTTATATCACAAAACGATAAATAGAAACTAAATAGAAAACAGAAAGAGAAGAAGAAGAAGGGAATAGGGGACTATCTCCATCCAGGGTCCTCTCACCACTACTGCATCACACCGGCTCTGCATGTCACAGCTATCATGATCAATAGATCAATTTCTTTTCTTCTTACCCAAATTGTTGACTGTAGCTGTAGATTGCAGCTGTAGATTGCAGCCACAAGTTTTATATTTTTAATGATAAAAATCGATTATAGCAATGACCTTTCCAAGGGAAGAAAAGAGGCAAGAGTCAGTGCTGAGTACCTTCTCCCTCAGAAGCCAATTACCAGTAAATCCAAGGGAATACAAGATATACCTCAGTCACCCACCATCACTTTTTGACACTTTTACCCCTCGACTCACCTCTACCTCCTCCAGTGTAACTGCACCAGGAACACCATTTGAGTAACCCCCACCAGACCATTGCAACCACTGGATCCACAGTGGCCACTGATGCTCATCTTTCTGTCTCTGCATCTCTTTTCCCTCCGCCCACCTCTTCCCCCCAATAGTCTTGCAGACTCATAACAAGCCTTTCTTGGGCTTGATTCAGCAAGTTGAGGATTTGTGCTTAGGGGGAGAAGGCAATAACAGTGTGGAATTGGAACAACTTCATTGAAAGCAAAACCTGTCTCCTCAGTAAAATGACAGCCCAAAAAGAAAAATCCGATTGACCAAAGAATCAAACAATTGAAAACGTTAAAAACGATGAAAGATTTTATGATTCAAGAAGGAAAAAGGTACGGGTTTTACAATAATCGGTGAGGATGAAGAACTTACTAACCACTGATGCAGAGTAGGGCTTGTGTCGTTTGTTTTTGAGTTTGATTATTGATCACCAATGAAAGTAAGTCTTCTTCTCCTCTGATTAAGAGAATAGAGATTTTTGAGATATAAAAAAAGAATTTTCTGTTTAAATCTTATTTAATGTAGCAGGGGAGGGAGTGGAAAGCCCACAACTACTACAACTTTGAGCCGTCAGGAGTCAGGACTCCCACTGATTCGATCGTTGTCGATGATGAATCATCTTTCTGCACCGTTCATCATATGGATTGTCATCTTGCTGGGTGCTTCGAATCAGAGCGCATGTATGCCGAGAATCTCCAATCTCGGCATTCTCCTCAGCTCTAACAACCTTTCCTATGCTGCAATCCATTCATAAACAAGAAAGCAAGAGGGGAGAGAGAGACTGGTGGAGAAGATAATGGAGGCGATGGCAACTGGGGCGGGCTTGTTAGACTTTTGACGTTTGGCGTTGCGGTAATGGTTAGACTTTTTGTGAGTTGGCGTTGGCGTTTGCGTCGGCGTTGTGGTAATGGTTGCATTAGTATACGGTGTGTGGCTTTGTTGTCATTGTTGACAACATAGCGTATGCAATGGTTTTGGTTGAATAACATATTTGTACGTTCCGTTTGAATCTCGCCATTGTTGACAACATAGCGTATGCGATGGTTTTGGTTGAATAACGTATTTATAAGCTCCGTTTGAATCTCGCCGTGGGTGATGATATGGTACAAATGTGTGTGCACATGGGCTGGAGTTGGCATGGTAGCAATTGATTTAGTAGGATTGGTCGGTGTGCACAGCTCTTGATGCGGCACCATGGCTGCCCAATGCATAAAGGGTGTGTATATGGGTGGCATGTGCACATAGAAGTCATGGGCATATGTGTACGAGTGCAGCCATAGTGCAGAGCGCGAGGGCCCGCAGGCATATTTAGAAGGGACTAACGCAAGGTGCAGGTTACTAGCGCCCAAAGCTATAGGCAGGTGCACATGGCTTGATGGTATATATTTAGAGTTTAAAGTCAAAAATTTTTCTAAGGCATTAATTGCTTTCAAGGTGTTTGACACTTGGCTGAAGCGAAATTTCAGATTTAAAGAGGAAAAGTGTTGCTAAAAGTGATCAATTCTCTGCAATAAGGATTTGGCTTTTGAAAATTCGATTCCAGAATTAAATCGGCCCTTGGATGGACATTTGCCGCGCAAGATTCCAAATCGGTTTCTTAAATGAAGTGCACAACTTTAGCGCGAGAAATCCGTGCGCTTGTATGCTAAGTTGTCTAATGCAGTGAAGAATTGTGCGCTACGCTACATTGAATCATTTAAGTGATTGGTAATTGACATGTGCTAAATTCATCACTTAAAAGATTCTATTCGAGATAATCTTATTGAAACCGGGGTTTGAATGATGTTTTGAATTCCAAATATTCCATTTGTTATAATCTTGTGATCCCCTCTCTTTAAAGGTCATCCAACGGTTAATATCAAATATGCCAGCTCAATATGCTTCACCAGCCACTAATAGAGTAACACGTTTCTCACAAGTACCTTATATTTACAAAAATGCCACTATATACGGGATTATGTATATCTTTGCCATTATAAGGTTAAATTGAGGATTTCTTACAAGAACGTGAAGAAGAGATTGGGAGTGAAAGTGAGAGATGAATCCATCCACCCATCCCAGATTTTGAAGGTGAAGCTAAGTCTATGCATTAAGGACATTGGAGATTGCCTTAATCATTTCAACTTGGTTCTTTGGATGCTTTGAAGCTATCTTAGATGGAGAAATGGTGTTGATGCTGGGTTTGCTCAAGTGACTTTTGTAGAAATGCAACCCTAAAACGATGCAGAAGATAATGGAAAAACAAAACAAACAATGCACACGGATTTTATGAGGTTCGACAAGGTTGCCTACGTCCCCGATGAAATGAGATCCTGCTTCACTATTAATGGAGAATAGGGTTACAGCGCTCGTCCTCACACCTCTCAGTATTGCTTGCATTACAAAGAAAGAAACCCTCGCTACAAATATATAGCGAAAAAACCCTAATCCTGATTAAACTACAATTGCCATCCTAATCCGGATTAAACTACGGTTAGCCTCAAATAAAAAATTTGAGCGGGGGTCTGCGCCCCCTACACCCTATGCTATGCAGGGGGCCTCCTTCCCCCCTAGCAACCCCCACGGCCCGCTAACTGGCTAGCGGGACCGCCGTCCTGGCTGTCTAGGTGTTGCACCAGTACTCCCTGAATTAAACTGTGACGGAATACAAGACATCATACACCAACAACTTTCTCACTTAAGTAAAGTTTCTAAATCTCCATTTTTTTTTTTACTATTGCAAGTTGAATAGAGTTGTATGCATAGCCATGGATATGATTGTGTTGGGGTTTTGAATTTTATCATTTGAAATCTCTTGTAACGGACTTGTGAGTGGGTGCTCAAAAGGTGTTTGTTGAAATGCATAGTACTATCTAGGGATCCACAGTTGTAGCTGTGAGTGGTGGGTTGTACCCCAGGCTTTGTATCATCAAAAACCAAACCAAGAGTAACGTATCGGGCAATATATGAAACCCATTTGTGGATATTGCTCCGCGGAGTAGGCACATTGCCAAACAACGTAAAATTCCGTGTTGTGATTGTGTGTGCTTATTATCTGGATAGAAGTGCTATAGTTTATTTTTGTAGAGTGGGTGTATACTCCTGGTAGGCCTAATCATCTCTGGTTGTAGGCGGGAGTGGACACGAACTGTAGTTGGTAAAATTAGGACTGCCCCAGCCAACGTTGTATACAAGTGTGCATATGTCTCAGTGCTTGCAGTGCAGTGGAGTTTGTCAAGGTAATTTTTGGGAGAAATATTAGTGTCTACTGATTACCTCTCAGCAGTGAAGCCGGTTCATCAGGGCTATGGTGCAAAACCCAAAACCACCCAAGAACACTAGGTGAGTTATCACAATCCATCCACTCTTTTAACTTTTGACTCTGCATATCAAACACCATTTCCACTTCCATGTCATCATCATTCATCCCCAGCAGTCAATAGAGAAGAATTAGTAACGAAATTGGTTGGTAGGTCTGTTACTTTCAGATGTAAGATGGGAAAGTGCAACAGAATTTGATAGGAAGCACAATGGGAACAGTTGGGTCTGGGGTTGGGATTGTGGGAAGCGGCATTGAAGCTGGAGTGGGGCTTGTTGGAAGTGGTCTTGGTGCTGTGGGCACTGGCCTCAGCAAGGCTGGAAAGTTCGTGGGCCAGACAATTGCAGGGCAATCAAGCAGCTCCGAGAGGAGTGGTAGCACCACTCCTGTAATACCGGAGCAAGAAAATGGTGGTGCAAAGCCGGCATGAACTTACCTGTACAATCTTAGCTATTCATACCTGTGTTATGATCTTTTGATTTGTACCCTCTTTTACCTCTCTTAGATCTCTTGTTGTTTAAATTGAAAAGCAATTAGATGTGTTTGCAATTCTGTGAATCAGTTTCATCCTCAGTTTAATTTTTTAGGCCTCGGTTGATCCAAAGTCTTATCAAAACATGTGGAACCGACAACTTAGAGAAGGTTAGAAGGGAAAAGGAGGGGGGGGGGGAATCCATTGATGTTTTGGCTAAAAAGTGTATAGTAGAATTTAGTACTATATTTGGTATGTTTTTGAGTTGGTGACACATTTGCTCTTAGTAATAATGGTTACAAAAACTCTCTTTTTTTCTGTTTTGGATTTATTTCATTCACTTCTAACAAACCGAGGCCTAGAAAAGTAAGGAGCACAGAAAACAAGAGGAGATCTAAGAGAGAGAGGTAAAAGAGGGTAGAAAAAGATTTCTAATCTTCGAACTAATCATCTAAGATCTTAAAATAGTACAATTCGAAAGATCATAGTACAGGTAAGAAAAGCCGAGACTACAGGAAAGTTCATGAAGGCTTTGCACCACCATTTTCTTGTACCAGTGTTACAGGAGTGCTGCTACCACCCCTCTAGGAGCTGCTTGATTGCCCTGCAATGATCTTGCCCATGATCTTTCCAGCCTTGCCGAGGCCAGCGCCCACAGCACCAAGACCACTCCCAACAAGCCCAACTCCTGCACCAATGCCAGTTCCAACAAGCCCTGCTCCGGACTCGACTGCTTCCATTGTGCTCCCTATCAAACCAGCTTCTTTCGGTTTCTTTCTCTCCTCTTGGATCCTCTTTTCTTCTTCGAGGGCTGCCAGCTACTCTTCCTTGTTGAACTCATAATACAAGACCTATATGCTCCCATCCACATCCGGAATATTAATTTTTCCCAAGAGGAAGAGCAAACAAAGAAAATCCATGTCATGTCATGAAATGATTATATATTGCAATATTGATTACAATATTGAGCATATTTACTTTGTAAGACCGGATGTTTTTACCTTAACAGTAAGAGTTCCTCTTTCTTTATTATCTTTAATTTTTTGCATATCAAGCGATGGCAATAGTCTCAGATCAATCTCTTTTGGAGTATCAGGTTCCAATTGGATCAAAGGTAATTTTGTAATTCCCAATCTTTTGTCTTGTCCAACATCTGCATCATAGACCTGTTGACAACATTGACAAAAATTATTTGAGTATGTTGTCAATCAACCAACAAGTTTATCATAACAATGGTCAAAGAATAATTAGTGAACGGATCAGTTTCACGTACGAGAATGTTCTCGTACACTCCTGATCCATGGATATAAAATCTATTAAATGAAGATAGAGAAAATTGATTCTATATCCACGGATCAGGACCATTCTTATACATTCTCGTCCGTGAACCTGATCTGCTCTCAAATAATTAATCAATTCAAACTGTTTAAACAAGAGAAGAGGCCTAATACTATCTCCCAGAAATAGGCAACTCTATGTCGGTTAATTTGTAATTTTCCTCAATATAATCTGTTGAGAATAAACAGAGGGCGTAAGTGTCATTGGCACGAGAGAATTCGAAAGATACTAGAAATTCGTTGAATAAGTCCTAGCCATCCTGTCCAAAGCCAATAATGCAAGTCTAAATAACCATGAGCCTAGGAATGATGGACTGACACTAACCAAGGCAAGCGTGGAAAATAGTTTTCAATATTACACAAAAGATGACTATAAGAAATTGAAAGAGTAAAAAACAGAAGAGCTTATGACAAGAATCAACAGTATCCTGACTAATTTCCCTATGAACTATCTTCCTTGAACATTCCAGACTGACAGCCATAAATGGCACAGATCAGTAAGCTTAAAAAGAGAGAGACGGGGGAACTAGTGAGACAAATATTCCAGTTCAACTATATCCATGGAGATTCTAGGATTGGTAAATTATCTGGTGTCGTGGTCACTAAATTTACATTATGTAAGACACCATAATTGTTTCTGAACAGGGGAGAACAAAATCTTGGGAGAAACTACGTGAGACAAAGCCTTTCACTTGTATAAGCATCTTGATCCTTATAGAAGTTGATCCATGGAGATTCTAGGATTGGTAAATTCTCTGGTGTCGTGGTCACTAAATTTACATTATGTAAGACACTATAATTGTTTCTGAACAGACAGAACAAAATCTTTGGAGAAACTACGTGAGACAAAGCCTTTCACTTGTATAAGCATCTTGATCCTTATAGAAAAGTTATTTATTAAAACAAATAAAATAAATTAAACGATAAAGAAGAAAGGGTAAAAAGGAAAAAGATTGAAAGATGAGATTATTTTCTCAACAAATAGTAGCAATCCTCGTTGGAATGATGTCCATGCATGTACCAAAGACAAATTTTTTAATGATGGCTGTATAAATGATATTTCCATGCCTAATAAGGAGCAATAGCATAAGTGGAATCTTATATATCTGATTAGCTCTAGTATGATCAGAAGTATTTATATAACACCTTCTTAACCAGATTTTTTTAATTGAGTAGGTATCCGCTACTCATAAAAGATGGATACAGTCCCACAAGAACATCCAGTTTTCTTGACAAGTTGCAATATATCAATCTGACATATTAAAATGAACATAGGAAGGTTGAACAAAGAAATAAGTGATTTCACAATATCCATTCTCTATTGAAAGAAAGAAGCATAAGATCGAAGAACAGGAATGAGATTTGAGTTTAATCAAAACCTGGAGAACAAGTGATTGTGTTTCCTTGTCTCCAACAATCAGCTCAAATGTTTGATTCCATACTGGATTGAGGTTGTTGTTGATGACTTTCATCTTAACCTTGAATATAGGTCAAACATATAAAACCACATATGGATCAGTCGATTGCCAAGATCATTTTTATCTGCTTTGTATACAAAAATACATTTGCGTCTTTCATGGTGAAAGACCCAACAAACGGCAACAAAAGGTGTGATCAACCTTCTACTAACTGACTTAATAACCCATGCCCAACTAAGAAAAGTGATAATTCTGTGAACTCAGAAAGATTTAGTAGAAGTTTTTTTGAGTTAATGACTGTTTGGAAGCCACGTAAATTGAAGAATGTGAATATTTTGATTATTCAACATTTTTTATCAGTAGCATGATTTTCAATTCTAGTAGAGGAAAATAGAACAAGATGAGATTTTATCAAGTTAACCTCACATCAAGACTCTAGAAAAAAACATAGACAAATAAAGTGAAAGGACATGATAAAAATTTATTACCACAAATCCACAGGAATACCACCAATTGGAAAAACCATCCGGTGGGGCCACTGGAGTGTGTCTGTGACCATTGCATTGACAGTTTCCTACCAAGAATAGAAGAGAACTGTTAATATTTTTTTGGTATGTTGAGCATATGAAAATTCTACCAGGACCATTTTCAATCCAGGTGCATATATACAGATAAAGGTCAAAATACAATTCTTGACTTAAATCAATCATGGAATTGCGGTTAAGCTTCCTCCGACAGCCTTCACTGCGTAATCTGTTTTAGGCTTTGGCTGATTTAACATATAAAATTATTAATTGCCTTAAAATTAATGTAGTTAGCATAAGGTAATGGTCCAATAATATCTCCTAATTGTATGAATATAATCTCTTATCCCGATGTAAGATTTTCTAACTTAAAATACTATTACTAGCAAAGAATATCCAAACCCCCAAATATTTTTGAATGCCTTTAAAGAAGTTGGGAATAACATGACCTCAAATACTAAATCTAAATCAACAAAGGCAAGGAAAGTCGCGAAGTTGGACATACCTCGGCAAGGAAAGCAACTAACACAGCAGAAATGCAAGGGAGCTCTTGAGCTAGTTGGAAGATAACACACACAATAGCGTAAATTTGAAGATTTTTCAGCTGCAGCCAGTAATAAAACCATAATTTTCAACAATACATAAATAATAAAGGATGGGAGATTGACTTAATCCAGCATATGCGAAACCTAGTGACCACTTGCCAATGTTCAACAAAAAGGGCCCTTCCATGAATATATGGTAGGTTATAAACACTATATTGGAGACCTCAGCACTACAATGGACTGGATTAAATGGGTTACCAGCACCTCACACCCATATTGAGGTCATCTTGGTATATCTTAACCAAGGTCCAGCTGTCCAGGACAGATTCGGTCAGAGACCACAAACACACATCGGTATTAGATTACAAGAAAAACAAAGAAACTAGTGAATAGTGATAACATTTAAAATTCTTAACTGATTCCTATCATCCCTCCATTCTATTTATCTTTTTCTTCAGGTTAAGTTCAATCACATAGACTTGGAATGAACCCAATTCTTACCAACCTGTTCCCATCCCACCAAGTACCTAAAACCTTTCAAGATATTTAATTTACCAACCTGGACGGGTAAAGAAGCAACAACTGCTGCCTCAACATCAAGAATGATGCTAGCATTACTACCCCAGCGGAAGTCAATATCCATGGTAATCTGACCTTCCTTTAGGCTCTGAACACGAATACCTACATAAATTATTAATTACTGTAACATCTGTGACCAAAGGTGGACAGTATAAAACACAACTATGCAAATGCAGGGTAATGGATGCACATTGTTAGCAAGCAAAATAATCAAGACATAGCCATGGTTGTTTCTGAGTTATATCAGGATGATTAAAGAAAGGGCAGAGGAACTTATCTTCAATTCCCAAAGCTGTACCGGAAAGTATGGTTTCAAGTATTGGCATCAGATCAGGCATGTTTAATCTCCAAAATGGATTTGCCAATGTCATACCAATACCATGGTGTATCACTTAAAATACAGACTGGATTGGCTGTATCAGCCCATATGAATTGGATTGGTGGAGTTTTATATGGAAGCATCCCGAGTGCTAAATCCTTGCCAAAAAGAAATAAAGTAAGAAAAGGAAAAGGAATGGGAAAGGAACTTTTCTTCGACCAGAGAGAGGAAAAGAACTTTTCTTCAAATCATACTCTCCAGTCTCTGGCAAGAAAACCAAAGAGGACATTGTGATTGAACACTTTGTTGACAGCTCCATATGAGAGTCCTGAGTGTTATACATCGACTAAATGCTAGGACCACTCTCAACCACACCTCCCTCAACCACAAGCATTCATTTCTTCCTTTTCTCAAATTCAGTTCTTCAATGCCGAGATACTGCATCCATTGAGCAATAACATGTCCTATATGTAACTGACTAGTACCTAGCCTTCCATGAAGGATTTTACTTTAAGCATAATTTAAGTCCTTATCAAAAAATTTACCTAGTGGAATTTGTGTAGCATAAATAGGTCTTAGAGTTTCTCTTGATTATTAAAATAAACAAAACATTATCTTAGCACGGTTGGTCTTCCATTATCTCCCTCAAATCTATACTAAAATTTCTGAGGTTTTTGACCTTTTCCACCCACTTTGCAACACACTTGTATTAATATCCACTCTTCATCAGTGAAAAGTATTACGAGAAGACTCGAAGCAATTGCAAAATCAAACAGAAGTAAGCAGACTAAATAATTGTCTCTCCCACCCCCCAAGTTCCTCAATTACAACTCATAGCTAACAAGATTCAAAATATAGACTAGGATGGGTTAAATTAACCATCATAAATACTAAAAAAGTAATTGTGAATTCAGACCTTCAATCTTTGGTGCTACATTTCCAAGAGAGAATTTGCTGAACTTCAGTGATGTGATTCCTGGAGGTTGATATTCTTCCACTAATGGTTCAATAGATTCTCTTATGATCACTGAAGTTGGCTGGGAATAAGGACAATTTTAAATATTAAATCAAAAAATTAAAATTGGAAATTGATGCCATGATAGCACAAAAATAATAATAGGTTGTCAACAAAACAATCACATGCAGCGATTCTTCCACAATATTTTCAAAATTTGGGCACTACATGGATATGGTTTCAAGTGCCACTTTAATACAACCATCAATTTCAAAAGAGAAAATCTTGGAAGAAAATACAAAGGAATAAACCAAGAAGTTCTCCATAATCCAATCCCCTTTTTCTTTCCCAAACTGAAAGTCTTTCATTCCATTCTAATTTCTGTAAAATAATAACAAATTATTTGCCATTACTTCTAACAATGCAAGCAGAATATAGAAATGCTATTGATGAAAGGAATGTTGATTGAACACAGAAAAAAAAATATTTACTTCTCCAAATTCAATTAAAAAAAAAATATATATATATATATATATATATACCCAACAACAGAATGACAATACCAAACTTAATAAAGGAAAGCATGGGCATTGTATGTAATTGAGAAGAAAATATGACATTAAATAAAAAGAAAATGGTTACCAAAATCAATTGATGACTATTCAACAAAAAGGAAGAGAAGCTTACTTCTGCAAGAAAGGGCCACAGTTTTTCCAGTTGCTTGTTTAGCCATTTCACCTGAAAGAAATGACATACTTGGATTAAAAAAAAAACAAAAAAATTGAAAACAAGACTTAACACGTTCAAAATAATTTCAAGGCAATAACACTTCATGCATGAGAAATCAACACTTTAACTAACCAGTTCACAAGTAAAACTAAAGCATTCAAATATAGTCATAGTCATAGGAACTATTTATTTTTGTACAGGATAAACCTGCAAGTGAATGTTTGAAACGCCTTAACGTGATTACACTATTACAAACCAGATATATATACAGTTTCCTGAAGATATATAAAGTGGAGGAAAATTGAACTTCAATCAAGGATGAGAACTTATATTTAAACACTGGTATAGAGAGTAAGTATCAACCTGAAAATGCATATTGAACACTGGTACACCAGAGAAAAGAACGAAAAAAGCAATTAAAACAAAAAAAAAAAATTCTATGAATGAGAAAGCTATCATATATTGTATAAAAGCCATGCCTCCCATCTATAAAAGCTACTCTACTAATCATCCAAGTAGTTAACATATTCATAAAAGCCAAATAAAAATAACAACAACAAACTCGGTAGAGATAAAATAAGGGACAACTGACCTGTTCATACATCTGAAAAGATATCCAATCAGGATAATTATCGCTGCAAATCCTTTTTACACCCTCTCTGCTAAGGGAGGCAAGAATTTTTATACCAACTGCCTGGTGATGACAGGAAAATATAACCAATGGCATCAAGAATGTTTTGCAACAATCATCCAAAATAATAATCCTTAATAATTTTACTCAACCATCTTTAATAATTGTATAGTTGAAGAGAAACATCATAAAAATCAAAATATTTTCACAACAGAGTACCCCCAAAAAAAACACTAATAATATAGCCACATTAAAGGTTCAGCATCAATTAAGGGATTTCTAAGGCTTGAAATCATCTACCATCACCACACAATAGTTCAATACTTCAATGAACCTTTCCATGGATTTATTTTCACCTGGAAAGAAGTAGTTTGAAATAAGAAAATACAGAACTTGAGAATAAGTAATCTAACATCTACAGGACAAGAACTCTAAGCAATAAATAGTCCACTATATTTGCATCAAACATGTGGCATGCAAAACTAAGAATCTAAAAAGGCAGAGGAAGATGAAAACCTAAGTAGATACAGAGTAGTATGGTATTTGTAATTGCAGAACTTCGTCTATAAGAGAACTCTAACGAGCCCAAAAGGAAAGAAACGGAACCTTGGGGATACGTTGGGATCTGCGGTACCTCATCAAGCGGCTCCAACCAGCCATTAAAGCGATGCCAACAACCATCCCCACTAGAATTTCAGAAATCAAACTCATCTTCTCCGATGCTAAAATGGAGCTCTCGAGCAAAAGAAGCAGTAGAAGTAGAGAACTCCCTCCCTCAGAGATTAATTAAGGCCACATTACATAATCATAACAAGAACAAAATGACCAAAAATAGAGAAGTTTTGTTGCTTTCCAATTTTAGTAGCATTGTCAAAGAACCGGATTCAAACGGGTTGGATAAGGATGTAAATTTGAAATCAAAATCGTTTATTAAAATTAAATCCAACCGTTTATATTGAAATTATAAATTGTTTATTAAATGGTTTAATTTTGATTTTAAAATTAAAATCGTGATTTAGTTTTAGTTTTAAAGTTTAAGTAGTTGGTAAATTATTTAAATAAAATTATTAAATCGATTAACATATACATAGTAAGTTTGAATCATTCAAGTTTACATATATTTTAATTTAAAAAATTTACCTTAAATAACTATTAAAAAAGTATAAATAATAAATAATTCAATTCAATGTTACAGGGCACATACATTTCACTAAAAATTTTAAAAGTTTAAAGGTAAAAAAGTTGTCTAGATAAAAAATTAGAAAACATAAAATAATCGTTTGAAAACCGAAATCGTTTATTAATGGTTTCGGTTTTAATATATGAAACCGTTTATTAAATGCTTCGATTTTGGTTTTACCTAAAAAATCTTACACCAAATCGAATCGAACCATCTATGTTAGAACCGAACCAATTAACACCCTTACGGTTGGATCCGATTCTTGATTCTTCTGGTTTTTAATTTGAGAAATTGGTTGATCTCATGGGTTTAGTCTAGTTTTGATTGATTTCCAATCAATTTCGGCAAAATTGGAAGTTTGGAGCCATTGAAGGTTGATTTGTTATTGATTCCACTCCTCGTAGGGATCACCATTTTTGTCCTTGCATCATGACCACCGGAATTGATAATCTACTGCATATGACAAGCATGGACACATTTACAAATGGTGGTTGGCCTAATTAGGTGTCACCACTTTTTTTACCTTGGACCCTAATTAGGTGTCACCACTTTTTTTACCTTGGACTACAAGTGTCTAGATAAATAGTTAGATATGGACAATTTTGTAAGTGTCTAATTGATTTTATGGGATTTAATTGAGCTATCAATAATTTGGCTAAATAAGCTTTGAGAGAGTCTCTGACTACTAAGACATTTATATCTAATTACATGTAGGCCTAAGTAAGTGAACTTTAAACAGACTTTAAACATGTCGAACTCTTAAATCGATCAATCTAGACCGACAATTGTCATGAGACTGAATTTCGAGCTCTAATTAAACTGTTTTGTCTTAAATTGAGTTGATATGCATTATTGAAATAGAATCTGAATCTAGAACATATTTTGAAACTCAATTCATCTCTCCTTTCTGTTTTTTTCCACAATGCATTCTAAACCCAAACACAGCTTTAACTAAAGCTAGCTATTTATTAAGACAATGAAAATCTATGCCTTGGCAATAAATCCAATAAGATGCCCAACTTAACAGTATAACAGTGAATAATAATACCGTGAAGTGTGAATGTGTGATCATATTATCCCATCTAAAAGGGCAAAAAACATTTGGGAGAGAAAAAAAAAATATAAAGAAAATAAATCCCTCGCTACTCGCCGAATCGGCAAGCCACCGGATCGAAGATCATCAGATCTCAGAAGGGAACTCGAAATGTCTCTTTCCACCAAAGTCAAATCAAACCAGCACGAAAGCAGACAAAAGGAGGAGGAGGAGGAGGAGAGCCGGAGAGAAGGAGAAGCTGAAGCCGAAGCCGCCATTGTAGGTCTGTTGCTGGTCGGATGGGGTAGTTGAAGTTGGAGAAGACGGAGATTGAGAATCAGGAGACGGAGGCGCCACGTAAGGCGGTGGTGGAGGCTGATTGAGACTAGGAGGCAATCCTAGCCCGTGCTTCACCTGGATCTCGAATGCCATTCCATTCTGACACTGAACACCATCGTATGCATCGGAAAAGTAAAAGTTTGGGCCTTCCTGAGTCAACGGCACCGCCACCGTCAACGAATTCGCCGTCGTATTTCCCCCACCGTACTGAAAAGCATCTCCATCCGATGCATCATCGAAGTCACAGGTTTGGTAGACCGTCTGGTTATACGTCTGGATCACCGTCTGATTCCCATTCGTGTCGAAAACTGTAAAATTAAACATTAAAATTTGGGAAATAATCAAATTAATGAAGTAATTAAGAGTTGAGAAAGGGAAAGAAGCATTGGCTTACTGAGAAAATCGCCGAGGTTGAAGGTCAGAGAAGCCGCCCAATTTGAGTAGTTGGCGGAGGTGGTGTTGGTGGTGGAGTTGAAGAACCATCCAGCGGTACCTCCGACGGTGTAGTTAGTGTATTTAGTAGTTGCAGAGGCAGCTGAGGTTATCAGAAGTGATAGGACCACCAGATTTGCAATGGCCGCCACCTCCATTACTGTTCCCAACAACACTTCTCTAGAGTCAAAAGACTATGTAGTTTTAGGCCTGCAAGTGCAAGGTGGGAAAGTGGTGAAGAGAAAAGGAAGAAAAAAAATTATAAATTATAATTTTCGGAGATACGTGTCAATTGATCAATGGTGGATTTAGGTATGAATACGTGGCAAGAGGTTGTGTCAGATCCTCACATGTCGAGAGAGAGAGAGTGTAGTAGCGCGTAGACTCGCTACTGAGTCACTTGAAATGTCGTTTTCGAGATGGGGTGGGTGAACTGGCTTTCATGTTTAAAACACAGTACGCGTTTTCTCTCGGTCTTTTATTCTTGCCTTGGGTAGTTGACATCCTGAAGAATAAGGGCTCGTTTGGACGGCACCAAATGTGATCTTAAAACTGAAGTTTTTTCCCATCTTTATTGTTGTTCCAATGTTCCTCTCCTCTATGATCAGAATGGGCACCTTGAACACTGATCTTGTTACTGATATCAATACACATTCTTTATCTAATTTTTATAGAGAGAGAAATTAATAAAAAAAAAACCATGTGAAAGAGCGTGGGGTACACCTTATGCTTAGAGAACATTTTTCCTTATTTTTGTTAAAAATTTTGATTTTAACATATTTACTCTTACTATAGACCATTATATTGATATGATATCAGGAAAGTATGATTATTGACCTCAGCCGATATGATTCGATATCGTATTTTGAAACCATAACCTTAAATTGTTTCGCTAATTGAATAAATAGAAATTATACTCATTTTTTTTTTCTTTGCTAAAAAAGGTTTTTACAATAGGGAATTAGAGTTTTAAATGCAAACATAAAAAAGGCCGTGAGCAATGACAATGCAAGCAATGTTTGGGGAAGGATTATTTTTCTTAAAGAAAGTGGGAAACAAATGACCTAAGTGATTAAAATATACTGCTTTTTAAGAGAGAGAATTTATTACAGGGCTAAGGATTGGATATACCACTAGGACGCTGGTAAGTATAGGAGGGTAAAGCAGTCTTCTAAAAAAGATGGGAAAATATGACACTTTTTTTTTTTTTTGGTAAATAGAGGAATGACACATGATGGCCACCATATGCGACATATCAAGCCTTTTAAAATTTTTTTTTTTTTTTTTGTGCAACATCCTTTTCACTTCATTTATGCGTAGTAGGTAAATGCTGAATTAGAATTTGGCTTGAATTTTGAATGTAATTTTTTTTATTGACACAGTTAATGTGGTAATTATCTTATGAGAAAACACGATTCCTTAGTCATACAACCTTGTGTCAACGCGGATTACATGAAGAGACACATGGGCATCAACAAAGGTGGTTTTCTACATTTCACAGGGGTACGTGGAGAATCATTTCGCCACCCTCTGTCTAGCGCAAGGACTGTGCGACCAGAGAGTTCTTTTTCCCATAATTTGTAGTATTTTTAAAAAAAAACATTTTTTACCCTTTTAGTATATATATATATATATATGTATACACTATCATATTATTATATAAAAGCAAGAAGTGGCAAATCTTTCACTTGGCAAGATTGTCCTTCCTTCTTCATTATCTCTTATTTCAATTATTTTTTATTTTCTTAATTTTCTGATACCCTTAATATTATTATATTTTTATAATACTTAAATACTATAATTTCTCTCTCTCCTCTTCTACTTTCACACAATTTTTCCATTATCC
Source organism: Macadamia integrifolia (assembly GCF_013358625.1). Taxonomy (NCBI): domain Eukaryota; kingdom Viridiplantae; phylum Streptophyta; class Magnoliopsida; order Proteales; family Proteaceae; genus Macadamia; species Macadamia integrifolia. Next base: position 38,524 of record NW_024868544.1, on the reverse strand, counting down.
ATTTTCCTATTTTTATTATAACTCTTTCTAAAACTCTTTCTGCCTCCCATTCTCACAAGATTTTATGCACTTTCCTTTTTTAATTAGAACTCTTGTTTTCCTATTCTTACTAAAACTCTTTCTCTCTTTCCTTTTTTTGTTTTCCCTAAAACTCTCTCTCTCTCTCTCTCTCTCTCTCTCTCTCTCTCTCTCTCTCTCTCTCTCGCTCCTAAGAAACTTTGATAAGGAACATGTATTTTTAGTATAAAAAAAAAGATTGGGGAAGAATAAGGTTAGATGGTATTGGCTTGAAAGCGTTCTATTTCTCTCTTGGAAACTCTAACTTTCCGTGGTAGACTTCTATATTTTATGTCTTTTACTCTTTTAACTTGTTTGTCCCATTATTGGACTTCTATCTCTATCTCACCCATGCATTAATTGTTTCTCGGTGATAATAGAGGTACAATTCTACCTCCCCACTCATCTTTTATGTTCTTTTTTGTTTTTTTGAATGTATTACATTCCAAAGTTTGTGTTACTGTTAAAGTTCCTTATGGTTTACTGCTTTTGGAATCTCAAGAATTTTCAATTTTCAAAAATAGTTTCAAGGACTTTTTCCGTACTTTTTCACAGCTGTGTGATCTTCATTGGAGAATTTTCAATTGTTGGATCACCAAATATCATGGGATATAAGTAGAGAAGCACAATGCAAAACTAATGGATTGCTGATGTAGGGCACTTAGCTTGATCCCAACCACAGATGACTCAGTCAAACAGTACTGAAATACAATGGCAAGTAAACTTAACATAACTGGTAATTTTCAAAAGAGGGTACCTTGGTTGTGATATTGAGGGTGATAAGAAAGAGGCAAGGCTCTCCCAGTCCTGAACTCTTTTGACATTATTCTTGCTGGCTTCACCTACTTTAGGCATAACAACAGGATTGAATGGGCGAAACACAAAACCGTTGGAGCTTTGCTTTGGCTGTTGCTTGATCTGGTTTCTGTTCATCCATCAAGGAATTCGCTTCGCTTCTCTTGAAATAATTTGGGTTTATTGTTCTCATCCATCAAGGAATGGCTTTTGTGCTTGTACATGTGGAACCTCCTCTTTTTTTTTTCATATAAATTGAAGTGGGGGTTATTGAAGGCTGAACTGAAAGAGAAATTGTATTTAATGTATGGGTATGTGAGTTATTATTTGGAAGAGTTAATGCAGATGAATCACCCTGATTAATGGGTTGTGAATGACTGAATGTATGTGTTTGATTGACTCTGATATACATTTTTCATGCTTTGCAGTACCTGCTAAAAAAACCACAACACCTTTTAAGTTTCAGCTGCAAAAAACAACCACTACTGCAACCATTCTTTTTAAACCCAGTAAGGAAAAATGGACTACTTTAAATTTTCTCATCCTCCATCATTTCAATCCTGCTTTTGATTGGTTTGGTCAGTTTTCACAGTTTAAAATAGTTGCAATTGATACTTTGGAACTGTCGGGTTAGCCCCGTAATTTGCTGATGTTTTGATCAGTCTGATCTGAATTTTTTTTTCTTTTTCTTTTTGAGTAGTTGTTGGATTTCTTGTATTGTCAAAAGCGAAAAATCAATCTAAACATGATGGACAAAAAGGCACTAATATAATGGAGGGTATGGAGTTGAAAACTAGGCAAAAAAAGGCCACCACGTATACCCTTCTCTCTCTCCTTTATCCCAAAAAAAATAAAAAATAAAATACACCTCTCTAGAGGAGGGCCAAGACAGCTTGAAAATTTTCTTTTACTAAAACAAAAAGAATGACGATATGAATGTCTAAGCTAACATATTTGTCCTTCTGGTTGTTATCCTTCTTATCCCAACATTGACAAGGTGTAGGGAGCTAGCAGAGAAGCCACAATATCCTCCACTTTCTATCAATTACATATGCTATTATATATATTCTACCTTTTTCGTTGGGAAGGTAATGGGCATGGTGGTCTTATCAAAACCAGTTAAGCTTATAATCAATTAGGTGATCAAAAGATCAAAAAAGTAAGGGCTTTTTTGATGTCTTGAGATATAATTGAAGGGCACAAAGGGATCGTTATGCCCGGAGCATGGTAAGGAATCCCCACACCCAGCCAATAGTAGTGTGGGAAAGGGTAAGGTTTCTTTTTTTGGGTGAAGGAGGAAGAGGATAGATTATGATCCGTATAGACAAGAGGGTGTTGAAATATATGAAAGTACGGGGAACTTGATATTAAACCATAGTTCAGGGGAAGGGAGTGTAATTTCACCCTTCTTTCTTTCCCCTCGTTCCTTTTTATTTTCCCATAATTGCAATTGCTGGTACCCATGTAATTTTTTAATAATTAAAGCTCTCCAAAAATTTATTTCTCTTGATTATTTTACTCTTCTATCTTTCCTCTCATTCCTTTTAATTTTCGCATAATTGCTGGTACCCTTGTAATTTTTTTTTTTTTTTTTTTTAAAGAAATCAAACGATCTCATACTCTCTAGGGTCCTAGATATGTCTAATGGCAATGGTTGTACTGAGGAATCAAAAAACCATTGCAACCGATGGAGTATGAGTTGTCAACCACATGTGATTTTAGGCACAAGCTTCTTGAAAGGAAAACAACACATAGGCCTTGAATTACCGTCTCCAACCATTGAGATTTATCTGTATGGTTGTTTTTAAAGCACTCCAAATATCTTGACAAAAATCCTGCAACTATGTCTGCAAAAGAAGCTCTCTAGGAAGGGATGCTGAATTCAATCCCTGAGTATGAGACAACTGAGTGCAGGAAGGATGATCCATCTGAACTTGATTATCAATTACTTTAACTAACTCCAAATACTTTTGTCTTTATATTCTTTTTTCGATTTCATTTTCCCTTTTATTGCATTGTGTTAGGTACTTCCCTTTCCCTGCCTGGTTTCCTAAGAAGTTAGGAAATTGAAGAACTTTGGGATTTTAGAGTTTCTTTTATTATTTCTCAAGAAAAGTGGTGTCTGAAAATCGGTTTTCCTTCTTTTTTTTAATCAAAATTGGAGAGAAAAATTAACCGTTCAAAGTGATAGAAACTGTCTTTTGAAAAATAAGGTGGTGCCTAAAAAACAATTTGAAAGCGGGTTTTCCTTCTTTTTTTAATCAAAATTGGAAAGAAAAATTAACGGTTCAAGGTGATAGAAACTGTCTTTTGGAAAATCACTTTTCAGGCACTATATTCCCAGATTCCACATTCCAATCGAAGATAATTTGCTTTCACCAATTTTCCCAGCAATCAGACGAGCCTGCATTTTATATTTTTTCATTGAAGGTAGTGGGTTCATGTATTGTTTCAATGCCACGTTGACAATATTATGTTCAGTCCAACTTCTTGCTATGAATGCCAAAAGTCCTATGTCTTTCTCTACTTTGGTTGGGGGCTGTTTCTTGCTAGAGATGGAGTTGGATACACTAGGATAGAATACATCCCAAATCTTTCTAGATAAGTTCTATAAAATATTATTTTATCAGCTACTCATTCAACATGCATTGCACTTTATATTTTATATAAGGACAAATATATGAATGTCTAGCTAAGCGGCATTCTTTGTTGGATTACATCATGACTTCGTTTATGAATGTAACCAGGTTGTGGGTAGAATGTGATTCATAATCAGTTGTGAGTTATCCTAAATCAAAAAATTTCATGGTGCTTTCAGTAAAAATGATGATTCTATGAGAGTTTCTTGGATAGCATTTCATGAAAAATATGACATTATTACTATGAAGCAAATGTAGTATAGACTAGCTAAGCATGCAACTGCACACACTACTTCTTCTACTCGGAACACTGCACCTTTTTTTTGTTTTTCATGATATTAACTGGGACTCTCAATTGAGACCTAGATATAGATTTTCTTAAAAAATTTTGTCTTCTCTTTGATTGGATTGCTTCTCTACTGATGGCCACACCGAAGGTGGAGATGTAATTCAGTGGTTGTGTTTTCACTCAATACTCTGTAAATTCAGTCTAAATTAATATGTTTCTATTGCTGATTCTTAGTCAAAAAAAAAAAAACTATCATCAAGTTTAGTTTTTTAATTCTCTTTAAACCATCATTAGTAGTTAAATTGATCTGTAAAGAAAGCTGGCTTTGATGTATTTGAATATGATTTCCTGTTTATATTCTACAAAGCATTTTGTTTTCATCTCTCCAATCGCTATCAATTTCTTAAACCCATGATTTATATCTCTTTAATCTTGTTCAGTTCTGACCCATTATAGGTTTTAGATAGGATTTCTATAGCATTTTCAACTCAAGGTGTCTCTCGTGTTGGAATCTATATATATATATATATATATATATATCAAAATCATCCCCTATCATCCTTTATTGCAGTTCCCTACTTGTTTATCTCTCTTATGTCTTACTACTATTTAGTATTTTCTTTTATCGGGCCATGAATGGATGTACAATGTAACTATTAATATTGCAAAAGAAAGAAGATCACACTTATTTGGTAACTAGGTTGAAAGTTTTAGATTCTTGTTTGTAGGTTCACAAGCTAACATGGTAGTTAATTGATAAAATTGTAGGAGGAAAGTGGTTATGACTTTTTGCAAATTTTCCATGATATTAACTGACAAGTTAGACTAAGTCAACTAAACACTTAAGGAACTTGATTAAAGTGATAAGTTTAGTAGAGAGAGAGAGAGAGAGAGAGAGAGCTTCTTTAAAAACCATTTAAATGTTCTAAAAAGGTTTTCTTCCTAAATTTTCGGCATTAGGTTTTTCACTTTTTACATTTCTCTCTCTCCCCATTGCTCTAGAATAGTATTTAACCAACCAATAATTGCTTAAAAAAAAATTGAAATTGTCTGTCATTATTTGAATTTTAAAAATTTATATTTAATAATCATCTTAAATTACTAATTACTTCAATGGAAATCATATATGATTAAAATATATTCCATTTATTGTAGACATTTTGTTCTCTCTCACACGGCCACACGTGCATTTGCACGTGTCTTTTTACTAGTATATATATATATATATATATATTTCGATGAGTGTAAATCATCTCATTTTATATGTATACTAAAAAAATGTGTATAACAAACGGGAGAATGAACACTACTTGATAGGGTTGGACACACCAGGTGTTGGGATACGTGACCAAGCCCTCTCAACCCTTGGATGGTCATTGAAGAGGAGCATGATTCGCAAAGTAGACCCAAACATGGGCATCTTTTCATATGCTAGTTCTACTTCCCTGTGTCTAGACATAACCAACACTATTGTAGGAGAATGAGGATGCCCACTTCTTTGATCCTATTTCTGGAAAAAAATTCTCCCCAGGTGAATCCGCACATTGGACTTGAGAGTGGAACAAGTCCACGCTCTCTATGAATTGCTCCTCTGGCTCTTCCATTCCTTCCCCATCCATCATCCATCCTAATATATGAAGGGTCATGCCCATTGATGTGAATTTGAAACTGAAACCATTTATCGAAAATCGAATTGAGTTGTTTACACCGAAAATGCAAAACCGTTTAGTAAATGGTTAGGTTATGGTTTCAAGTTTTAGGCCGATTAGCTAAACGGGTTGAAACCGAACCGAGCCGTTTAACCTGTGGTTTTAAACCGAATTGAAACCGTGAAAACCAAACCATTTAAACCATCAAAATCTATCCGATTACCTGTTTAAAGATTAAATAAGGTGATTGCAAAATATCATTAGTATCTTATTTGATTTAAAGATTGAGTGTTGCAAGCCTGCAAGTAATTCTAGAGGTAGCTTGTTCATTGTTTAGAATTCCGATTAAATTAATCCAACGCACTAAGTAGAATGTCATTAGTATTATTAGTATCTCATTTGATTCAAAGATTGAGTGCTACAAGCCTGCAAGTAATTCTAGAGGTAGTTTGTTCATTGTTTAGAATGTCGATTAAATTAATTCAATGCACTAAGTAGAATGTAGACTGATAAAAATGCAATTTTTGCTATTACCATGGCATATTAAATATACATTGGAAAAGAAGAAAGTCGATGTTGTAAGCATTACTTACTGACTTATTAGATGCGTTTGAGATTTGTTAGATGAACTTGAGACTATTTTCTATTAAAATATTTTCTTTTGCTTAGTTGTTTGGTTATTTTAACAAAACATAATGGTTTGCATTTCACATTCTCAAGATTGAATAGTTTATCACTAAAAGCAAATTTTAGTAAATATGCGAATAAACTAGCAAAACCGATTACTAACTGTTTAGAAACCGTATGGAATAAATCAAAACCGAAACCGTTTAAAACCGTGAAATCAAAACCATTTAAAAACCATGGGAATCGAAACCGTTTACTAAATGATTACGATTTCAAAAAGTGTAACAGTTTAGTAAATGGTGCGATTATGGTTTCAACCAAAATATATGTGAATCAAACTAAACCAAACCATTTAAACCAAAACCAAACCGATTAACACCATTAGACTTAGCACTAGACTGAAATTAGAGATTTTTCTCATAAAAATAACATCCTTTGGCTGATATTACAAGGATTAAAGTATCGGTATCGGTTGCCGTATCGGTCGGTCAAAATTAAGATATGTATCGGAGGGTATCGTATCGTATCGGAGATACACTAAGATACGCTAAAGATACGCATATAAATGGATAGTGAACACATTTTTATACACTTTTGCATAAAAAAATAGTTAAAAAAAGCTATATATAACATGTAGAATGCATAAATACTTAAGTAGAGGGTATCGTATTGACAGACAAATATATTGAGTTGAAAATGTTCAAAATGATGAGGTTTGAGTTTCTTACAGTTTTTTCTTTCCTCATTGCCATTGCCACTGTGATGAGTGCTGTGAAGAGTGTCGTGGTGGTTCAAATCCTTGGCTAGGACCTTCTTCTTCAATAGGAGCAACTACGATGATATTCTGCACTTGTCGAATATAGGCACAATATTTACCCCAGTCGAAATATTTATGGTAGTGGGTCTCCCATTCATTGTAGAAAAATTAAATTTCTTTTATAGAAGTTGTAGATTAAATGTTTTTAAAGAACATATAAAAAATCAACAAAGTGTGGACCAATATATTTGAGTAGATTTGAGAAATAAAAAAAAAATTGAAACCCTCACTTTTTTGGGGAAAAAATGTGGGTTTCATTTGAAATCATGTATTTAGTAATTATAAGTTATGACATTATTTTTAAGAGTTGAATGAACTAAATTTTCTAAAAAAAAAAATTTTGGGGATTTTTTTTTAAAATTAATTTCGGAATAAAAAAATAAAAAAAATTTTTTTTTTGAGAAAAATAAAAAATTTCCATGGAAGTTGTAGAACACTTGTTTTTACATAACATAAAAAATCTAGAAAATTGTTGGTGAGAGTGTGAAGTGTTTGTTTCAAACAACAAAAAATTCACACTTAAGTAGCCGTATCGTACCGATACAGTATGATACGGCTCGATACTGCACGATACCTTCGATACATATCGATATGGTACCGATACTCTCCGGAATTTTTAAATTTTCAAAAGTTCGTATCGTAGAGTATCGTACGTATCAGTACTGATACGGTACGACACGATACGATACGTACGATACGCCGATACACAAAAAGAGACCCAAAATTTCCCCTAGCGTATCGGTATGTATCGTGTCAATGCCTATTGATACGGATACGTATCGGCCGATACGGCACGATACGCACCGATACTTAAAACCATGGTGTATATGCATTGGTCAATGGGGTTTCAGTATACCCGAACGATGTCACCACCTGATCAAACTGTAGGTACCAATGCCTGGAGGCTTGTTTCAAACCATAAGTGACTTCTTCATTTTGCAAACGAAATGCTCATTTCCTACCTCTTCAAAACCCTCTGTTTGGCACATTTAAACCTGCTTTACAAGGTCTCCATTCAGAAAAAACTGTCTTCACATCCATCTGGTGTAGCTCAAAATCAAAATGGGCAATAATAGCCATAATGATCCTGAAAGAATCCTTTGAGGCAAGGATTAAAGTATCGGTATCGGTCACCGTATCGGTCGACCAAAATTAAGATACGTATCGGAGGGTATCGTATCGTACCGGAGATACGCTAAGATACGCTAAAGATATATACATAAATGGATATAAAACACCTTTTTAAACACTTTTCCATTAAAAATTTATTAAAAAAAACTAATAATAACATGTACTATGCATAAACACTAAATTGAGGGTATCGCACTAAGAATTCAAGGTTTGTAGTTGTCCCATAAATGTAAAATCCATGTTCAAAACCTTGATTTCCACTTTAGTTAGAGAGAAATATGGCTGGCAACAACTTTGGAACAAAAACACCTCAAAAAATCGTGTTTTTTGAAAAAATACCCATCTTGGCCATTATATGACCGTAGCACTGTATCGGTACATACCGATACTCACCGATATGTACTGATCGATACATACCAATATTCACTGATATGTACTGATACTCATCGATATGTATCAATCGATACATACAAATACTCACCGATACGTACTGATACATACCAAAACGTATATTTCACCTTGATTTTATATTTTTCAGAGTATCAGTACGTATCGATAGTGTATTGGTGCATATCGATATGTATCATAGGATATATATCGATACGAAAGGATTTTAAAAATTTCATGTATCGTATCGTTGTGTATCGTATCGATCGGCTAAATTTAAGATACGTATCGGAGGGTATCGTATCGATATCGGAGATACTTTAAACCATAGCTGATAATGACATGATAATTAATTTTTGAAATATTTTTTTAAATCTTGACTAAAGAAATTTTGTAAATAAAAGGAAAAATTACTATCACTCCCTTATACTCACCCTATATTTACTCAAAGTCCCCTAATTGGATCTTTTTTTTGATATTCCCCTTTTTTTGGATTTTTACCTCTCCTTTTTTCTTGCTATTTTAAAATACCTGAATTACCCCTTCTTATCAACCGGCTTCTCCTCATTTTTCTTCCTCTCCTCTTTCTTCTTCTTCAACGGAACCCCGCACTGCCGCCTTTGCTCCCTCCCCAACCCCGTCACCAGACTCCCCTGTTCTCGCCGAGCCCCACCCAAATCCACAAACATAATATTAACAGCATTTATTGGGGAGAAGGTTGATTGAGATTTTTCATGCACCTTCTAAAGAAAAAGGAATTTCATTATCAGAGAGAGAGAAAAAATGGATTTGCAGGAATGGCAAAAGGAAACGACAACCACTCAGTCGACATCATCACCAATTTTATTCCTTTTAAATTTCCTTTTCCATTGACCTCATTAGCGCTTTCAAGAGCTCGTCCCTGCATCTCCAATGGCGCCCGAAACAGTCTGCAGCAGTTGCAGAATTAAGAAAAGAGAAAACGAAAATAGGGAAGATCAAAACCCTCTGTAATCACTTCACTAATCCATGCTGAGGAAACACGCCTAGTAACCACATGAAAAGAAGAAGTCTGGATGGATGGAAGGAAGGAAGAAATTAAGAGAAACAAATGAAAGGAATTAAAAATCATGGGAGCCGTTTTCGGAATATGATCGCCTTCGTAGCGATAATCGGCCCTCGAAGGTGAAGGTGCGGAGGTGGAAGAGGAATCCTTATTGTCATATCCATACCCATAACCGCCATACCCGTACGAGCTATCTTCTTATTCAATGTAGAATTCTACACTACCACCAACACCAGCACAAACCCTTGTCTTTCCATGGATCTACTTTCGCTTTCGTCCCATTCTGCTGGTCTACATGGTAAAGCTTATTCATCTGCTAAGACTCATCCCAAATTAAATTACAAACTCAAATTTTTCATTATTTAGTAAAGAACGTTAAGATGTTAACGATCTCCGTCACAACAAAATCATAGAAATCCAAAGATTCTTACTCTAAATTCTCGAATCATCCAAAATCGAAAAATAATATCAATAGATAATCTGAAGAAATAATTTACGCTTTCTTTGTTTTGAGTTTGTGGGCACTGCAAACCCTCCGGCGTTTGTAGGACGAGAGAGAAGGCAAAAATGGGAAGAGGGATGATAACCACTTAACCAGTTCACAGGTGAAAAGGAAGGGTAATTTGGATATTTTAAAATAGTAAAGGAGAAGGAGAGGTAAAAATCCAAAAGTAAAGGAATATCAGAAAAAAGATAAGAGTAAAGGCCTTTGAGTAAATATAGGGATAAGTATAATGGAGTGACAGTAATTGCCCCTACATAAAAAAGAGGTTTCAGGTTTTGATATAATTAGACAGTCCCAATTTAAAACAGAACACTCTACAGAAGAAAAAATTAGAAAAGAAAATGGAAATATATAGATTTCTGTTTCCATGAGAACATCCAAACATAAACCCCCAGTGCATAAATGATTTCTCCCAATACACTCCAGCCAAACCTCTCCCTCCCCTACACTAACGATCCAATCTAAACAGCCCAAACCAACCATACGAGTTGCATGCACCATTACCGATTTGCAAGACGCAACAATGCGAGCAATAAACCACCCATCCGCTGATCCACCACCACGAAGCAGCCTTCCTCTCTCGAGTCTCGAGTCTTGGAACTTGACGCATCAATGAAATGGTTTCAACTCCCGACTCACAAGCTAGAATGCATCAGCAATGGCGAATCCTTTTGAAAGCATGTTCACTGTTGCATGATTCCTTCTAATCGATTATGTAATTTCCAACTATTTTAATGTCATTAATAAAAAAAACCTAAACATCTTCCTTCTTTAATGGGACCCATTAAATAGCAGAGCTTGAGAGAACAATATCTCCACTCCACCTTCAGATCCTATCCCATCTTTCCCTTTCTGCATTTTTGTAAAACCTGTACATCTTTCTGTTTCTCTTCTTCAAAGTTGGAACTGGGCAGTGCACCTCTCCAATTCATTCCATCTCAATCTCTTTTTAAATCAATGACAATGACGCTGATGTTATCTGAGCTCTTCCGTCCCAGCGCAAGGCGAGTGAGTAACGCAGCTGCGAGAGAGCATCTCGATTGGTTCATTTGCTCTGTCCCAGTATCTCCATCCGGAGGTTCTGCATCGAGGATTCTGGCTGCATTAGAGGACGACTCTTCCTCATGGAGGCACTTGCGAGCCACTTCACAAGCCAACTCATTTGAGAGGACATCCCACAAGCCATCACTTGCAAGGATCAAACACTCATCTTCAGGGGTCCTTTCTGTGATTGTTAACTCTGGTTCTGAGATTACTATTGGTTTTAGGTACTTGTCACCTATTTGAAAATGCATAAATCAGATCAGAAAGAATTGTCAAATAGAAGCATTTGGTGCATAATCATAATCAAAGTATACATCTTATGGAAGTTTCTCATGCAGTCAATCTATTGAATACTCGAGATATACCCAGTCACATTAGAGAATTTAATAAATTATCCAGTTTACAATGAAAATATCATCACTACTTCAAACCAGCATAGAAAAGACAAACCTGAGAAGAGCATTTGTTCCATTCCTACAGTATAAAATGGCTTCTATAACTACTAAGCACCCTTCAACTTCCCATGTGTATTGACATCAGATGTTCTTGCTTGCTTCTAAAAAACAAGGGAAAAAAAGAAGAAAAAAACAGATGTTCTTGCATTGTATATGATTTGAATTGACAATAATATTCTCTCCTGTAAACTGAAGAACATTGCAAGTCAAAACTTGAAATGACTGTTTCCTCCAACATAATGATGCATGTGATCCCACACAAAAAGAACATGAACAGTGTTTTTTTACTTATTGAATATAAATGTCATTTGCTTCCAAAGATTCTCAAAAGCATATAGTATCATAAGCAAGAAAATAATTGACCACAGCATTGCTTCCTATGAAAAAAAAA